>NC_060088.1:44736668-44745037 GCF_922984935.1 Meles meles | reverse complement strand
CCCTAACCCTAACCCTAACCCCTAACCCGAACCCTAACCCTAACCGAACCCTAACCCTAACCCGAACCCTACCCTAACCCTAACCCTAACCCTAACCCTAACCCTAACCCGAACCCTAACCGAACCCTAACCCTAACCCTAACCCTAACCCTAACCCTAACCTAACCCGAACCCTAACCCGAACCCTAACCCTAACCCTAACTCTAACCCTAACCCTAACCCTAACCCGAACCCTAACCCGAACCCTAACCCTAACCCTAACCCGAACCCGAAACCCGAACCCTAACCCGAACCCGAACCCGAACCCTAACCCCTAACCCTAACCCGACCCGAACCCGAACCCTAACCCGAACCCTAACCCGAACCCTAACCCGAAACCCTAACCCGAACCCGAACCCGAACCCTAACCCGAACCCGAACCCGAACCCTAACCCCGAACCCTAACCCGAACCCCGAACCCCGAACCCTAACCCGAACCCGAACCCGAACCCTAACCCGAACCCTAACCCGAACCCGAACCCGAACCCTAACCCGAACCCGAACCCGAACCCTAACCCGAACCCTAACCCGAACCCGAACCCGAACCCTAACCCGGAACCCGAACCCGAAACCCCTAACCCGAACCCTAACCCGAACCCGAACCCGAACCCTAACCCTAACACCGAACCCGAACCCTAACCCGAACCCTAACCCTAACCCGAACCCGAACCCTAACCCTAACCCGAACCCGAACCCGAACCCGAACCCTAACCCTAACCGAACCCGAACCCTAACCCTAACCCGAACCCGAACCCGAACCCGAACCCTAACCCTAACCCGAACCCGAACCCTAACCCTAACCCGAACCCGAACCCGAACCCGAACCCTAACCCTAACCCGAACCCGAACCCTAACCCTAACCCGAACCCGAACCCGAACCCGAACCCTAACCCTAACCCGAACCCGAACCCTAACCCCAAACCCGAACCCGAACCCGAACCCGAACCCTAACCCTAACCCGAACCCGAACCCTAACCCCAAACCCGAACCCGAACGCCGAACCCGAACCCTAACCCTAACACCGAACCCGAACCCTAACCCCAAACCCGAACCCTAACCCGAACCCGAACCCTAACCCTAACCCTAACCCGAACCCGAACCCGAACCCGAACCCTAACCCGAACCCGAACCCTAACCCTAACCCGAACCCGAACCCGAACCCGAACCCGAACCCTAACCCTAACCCGAACCCTAACCCTAACCCGAACCCTAACCCGAACCCGAACCCGAACCCTAACCCTAACCCGAACCCTAACCCTAACCCGAACCCTAACCCTAACCCGAACCCTAACCCTAACCCTAACCCGAACCCTAACCCTAACCCGAACCCTAACCCTAACCCGAACCCGAACCCTAACCCTAACCCGAACCCTAACCCGAACCCTAACCCTAACCCTAACCCGAACCCGAACCCTAACCCTAACCCTAACCCTAACCCGAACCCTAACCCTAACCCTAACCCTAACCCGAACCCTAACCCTAACCCTAACCCGAACCCTAACCCTAACCCTAACCCCTAACCCTAACCCTAACCCTAACCCTAACCCTAACCCTAACCCGAACCCTAACCCTAACCCCTAACCCTAACCCTAACCCGAACCCTAACCCCTAACCCTAACCCGAACCCTAACCCTAACCCTAACCCTAACCCTAACCCGAACCCTAACCCCTAACCCTAACCCGAACCCTAACCCTAACCCTAACCCCTAACCCTAACCCTAACCCTAACCCTAACCCTAACCCGAACCCTAACCCTAACCCGAACCCTAACCCTAACCCTAACCCTAACCCTAACCCTAACCCTAACCCTAACCCTAACCCGAACCCTAACCCTAACCCTAACCCTAACCCTAACCCTAACCCTAACCCTAACCCGAACCCTAACCCCTAACCCTAACCCTAACCCTAACCCGAACCCTAACCCTAACCCTAACCCTAACCCTAACCCGAACCCTAACCCGAACCCCTAACCCTAACCCTAACCCTAACCCTAACCCTAACCCGAACCCTAACCCGAACCCTAACCCTAACCCGAACCCGAACCCTAACCCGAACCCTAACCCTAACCCGAACCCTAACCCGAACCCGAACCCTAACCCGAACCCTAACCCGAACCCTAACCCGAACCCTAACCCTAACCCTAACCCGAACCCTAACCCGAACCCTAACCCTAACCCTAACCCGAACCCGAACCCGAACCCGAACCCTAACCCTAACCCTAACCCGAACCCTAACCCGAACCCTAACCCTAACCCTAACCCGAACCCTAACCCGAACCCGAACCCTAACCCTAACCCTAACCCGAACCCTAACCCGAACCCTAACCCTAACCCTAACCCGAACCCTAACCCTAACCCTAACCCTAACCCTAACCCTAACCCTAACCCTAACCCTAACCCTAACCCTAACCCGAACCCGAACCCTAACCCTAACCCTAACCCTAACCCTAACCCTAACCCTAACCCTAACCCGAACCCTAACCCGAACCCGAACCCTAACCCTAACCCTAACCCTAACCCGAACCCTAACCCTAACCCTAACCCTAACCCGAACCCTAACCCGAACCCTAACCCTAACCCTAACCCTAACCCGAACCCTAACCCGAACCCGAACCCTAACCCGAACCCTAACCCGAACCCTAACCCTAACCCTAACCCTAACCCGAACCCTAACCCGAACCCGAACCCTAACCCGAACCCTAACCCGAACCCTAACCCTAACCCGAACCCTAACCCGAACCCTAACCCGAACCCTAACCCTAACCCGAACCCTAACCCTAACCCTAACCCTAACCCGAACCCTAACCCGAACCCTAACCCGAACCCTAACCCTAACCCGAACCCTAACCCTAACCCTAACCCTAACCCGAACCCTAACCCGAACCCTAACCCGAACCCTAACCCTAACCCTAACCCTAACCCGAACCCGAACCCTAACCCGAACCCTAACCCGAACCCTAACCCGAACCCTAACCCTAACCCTAACCCTAACCCGAACCCTAACCCTAACCCGAACCCTAACCCGAACCCGAACCCTAACCCTAACCCTAACCCTAACCCTAACCCTAACCCTAACCCTAACCCGAACCCTAACCCTAACCCGAACCCTAACCCTAACCCGAACCCTAACCCTAACCCTAACCCTAACCCTAACCCGAACCCTAACCCGAACCCGAACCCTAACCCTAACCCTAACCCTAACCCTAACCCGAACCCTAACCCGAACCCTAACCCTAACCCTAACCCTAACCCTAACCGAACCCTAACCCTAACCCGAACCCGAACCCTAACCCTAACCCTAACCCTAACCCGAACCCTAACCCTAACCCTAACCCGAACCCTAACCCTAACCCTAACCCTAACCCGAACCCTAACCCTAACCCTAACCCGAACCCTAACCCGAACCCTAACCCTAACCCTAACCCTAACCCGAACCCTAACCCGAACCCTAACCCGAACCCTAACCCGAACCCTAACCCTAACCCTAACCCTAACCCGAACCCTAACCCGAACCCTAACCCGAACCCTAACCCTAACCCTAACCCTAACCCGAACCCTAACCCGAACCCTAACCCGAACCCTAACCCTAACCCTAACCCTAACCCGAACCCTAACCCGAACCCTAACCCTAACCCTAACCCTAACCCTAACCCTAACCCTAACCCGAACCCTAACCCTAACCCGAACCCTAACCCGAACCCTAACCCGAACCCTAACCCGAACCCTAACCCTAACCCTAACCCTAACCCGAACCCTAACCCGAACCCTAACCCGAACCCTAACCCGAACCCTAACCCTAACCCTAACCCTAACCCTAACCCTAACCCGAACCCTAACCCGAACCCTAACCCTAACCCTAACCCTAACCCGAACCCTAACCCTAACCCTAACCCGAACCCTAACCCGAACCCTAACCCTAACCCTAACCCTAACCCGAACCCTAACCCGAACCCTAACCCGAACCCTAACCCTAACCCTAACCCTAACCCGAACCCTAACCCTAACCCGAACCCTAACCCTAACCCTAACCCTAACCCTAACCCTAACCCTAACCCTAACCCTAACCCTAACCCGAACCCGAACCCTAACCCTAACCCTAACCCTAACCCGAACCCTAACCCGAACCCTAACCCTAACCCTAACCCTAACCCTAACCCTAACCCTAACCCGAACCCTAACCCGAACCCTAACCCTAACCCGAACCCTAACCCTAACCCTAACCCGAACCCTAACCCTAACCCTAACCCTAACCCGAACCCTAACCCTAACCCGAACCCTAACCCTAACCCTAACCCTAACCCTAACCCTAACCCTAACCCTAACCCTAACCCGAACCCGAACCCTAACCCTAACCCTAACCCTAACCCGAACCCTAACCCGAACCCTAACCCTAACCCTAACCCTAACCCTAACCCTAACCCTAACCCGAACCCTAACCCGAACCCTAACCCTAACCCTAACCCTAACCCGAACCCTAACCCTAACCCTAACCCTAACCCTAACCCGAACCCTAACCCTAACCCTAACCCTAACCCGAACCCTAACCCTAACCCGAACCCTAACCCTAACCCTAACCCTAACCCTAACCCTAACCCTAACCCGAACCCTAACCCTAACCCGAACCCTAACCCTAACCCGAACCCGAACCCTAACCCTAACCCTAACCCTAACCCTAACCCTAACCCGAACCCTAACCCTAACCCGAACCCTAACCCTAACCCGAACCCTAACCCGAACCCTAACCCTAACCCTAACCCTAACCCTAACCCTAACCCTAACCCTAACCCTAACCCTAACCCGAACCCTAACCCTAACCCGAACCCTAACCCTAACCCCTAACCCTAACCCGAACCCTAACCCTAACCCGAACCCGAACCCTAACCCGAACCCTAACCCTAACCCTAACCCTAACCCGAACCCTAACCCTAACCCTAACCCTAACCCGAACCCTAACCCCTAACCCTAACCCTAACCCGAACCCTAACCCGAACCCTAACCCTAACCCGAACCCTAACCCTAACCCTAACCCTAACCCTAACCCTAACCCGAACCCTAACCCTAACCCTAACCCTAACCCTAACCCTAACCCTAACCCTAACCCTAACCCTAACCCGAACCCTAACCCTAACCCTAACCCTAACCCTAACCCGAACCCTAACCCTAACCCTAACCCTAACCCGAACCCTAACCCTAACCCTAACCCTAACCCGAACCCTAACCCTAACCCTAACCCTAACCCTAACCCGAACCCTAACCCTAACCCTAACCCTAACCCTAACCCTAACCCTAACCCTAACCCTAACCCGAACCCTAACCCTAACCCGAACCCTAACCCTAACCCTAACCCGAACCCTAACCCTAACCCTAACCCTAACCCGAACCCTAACCCGAACCCTAACCCTAACCCTAACCCGAACCCTAACCCTAACCCTAACCCGAACCCGAACCCTAACCCGAACCCTAACCCTAACCCTAACCCGAACCCGAACCCTAACCCTAACCCGAACCCTAACCCTAACCCTAACCCTAACCCGAACCCTAACCCGAACCCTAACCCTAACCCGAACCCTAACCCGAACCCTAACCCGAACCCGAACCCTAACCCTAACCCGAACCCTAACCCTAACCCGAACCCTAACCCTAACCCGAACCCTAACCCGAACCCTAACCCGAACCCTAACCCTAACCCGAACCCTAACCCTAACCCGAACCCTAACCCGAACCCTAACCCGAACCCTAACCCTAACCCTAACCCGAACCCTAACCCTAACCCGAACCCTAACCCTAACCCGAACCCTAACCCGAACCCTAACCCGAACCCTAACCCTAACCCTAACCCTAACCCGAACCCTAACCCTAACCCTAACCCGAACCCTAACCCGAACCCTAACCCTAACCCTAACCCTAACCCTAACCCGAACCCTAACCCGAACCCTAACCCTAACCCTAACCCTAACCCTAACCCGAACCCTAACCCGAACCCTAACCCTAACCCTAACCCGAACCCTAACCCTAACCCTAACCCTAACCCTAACCCGAACCCTAACCCGAACCCTAACCCTAACCCTAACCCTAACCCTAACCCTAACCCTAACCCGAACCCTAACCCGAACCCTAACCCGAACCCTAACCCGAACCCTAACCCTAACCCTAACCCGAACCCTAACCCGAACCCTAACCCGAACCCTAACCCGAACCCTAACCCGAACCCTAACCCTAACCCTAACCCTAACCCGAACCCTAACCCGAACCCGAACCCTAACCCTAACCCGAACCCTAACCCGAACCCTAACCCTAACCCTAACCCTAACCCGAACCCTAACCCGAACCCGAACCCTAACCCTAACCCTAACCCTAACCCGAACCCTAACCCTAACCCTAACCCTAACCCGAACCCTAACCCTAACCCGAACCCTAACCCTAACCCGAACCCTAACCCGAACCCTAACCCTAACCCTAACCCGAACCCTAACCCTAACCCTAACCCTAACCCGAACCCTAACCCTAACCCTAACCCGAACCCTAACCCTAACCCTAACCCTAACCCGAACCCTAACCCTAACCCTAACCCGAACCCTAACCCTAACCCTAACCCTAACCCGAACCCTAACCCTAACCCTAACCCGAACCCTAACCCTAACCCTAACCCTAACCCGAACCCTAACCCTAACCCTAACCCGAACCCTAACCCTAACCCTAACCCGAACCCGAACCCTAACCCTAACCCTAACCCGAACCCGAACCCTAACCCTAACCCGAACCCTAACCCTAACCCTAACCCTAACCCGAACCCTAACCCTAACCCTAACCCGAACCCGAACCCTAACCCTAACCCTAACCCGAACCCGAACCCTAACCCTAACCCTAACCCGAACCCGAACCCTAACCCTAACCCGAACCCTAACCCTAACCCTAACCCTAACCCGAACCCTAACCCTAACCCTAACCCGAACCCGAACCCTAACCCTAACCCTAACCCGAACCCTAACCCTAACCCTAACCCGAACCCTAACCCTAACCCTAACCCTAACCCGAACCCTAACCCTAACCCTAACCCGAACCCTAACCCTAACCCTAACCCTAACCCGAACCCTAACCCTAACCCTAACCCGAACCCTAACCCTAACCCTAACCCTAACCCGAACCCTAACCCTAACCCTAACCCGAACCCTAACCCTAACCCTAACCCTAACCCGAACCCTAACCCTAACCATAACCCGAACCCTAACCCTAACCCTAACCCTAACCCGAACCCTAACCCTAACCCTAACCCGAACCCTAACCCGAACCCGAACCCTAACCCTAACCCTAACCCTAACCCTAACCCGAACCCGAACCCGAACCCGAACCCTAACCCTAACCCTAACCCGAACCCTAACCCGAACCCTAACCCGAACCCGAACCCTAACCCGAACCCTAACCCGAACCCTAACCCGAACCCTAACCCTAACCCGAACCCTAACCCGAACCCTAACCCTAACCCTAACCCTAACCCTAACCCGAACCCGAACCCGAACCCGAACCCTAACCCTAACCCTAACCCTAACCCGAACCCTAACCCGAACCCTAACCCTAACCCTAACCCTAACCCTAACCCTAACCCGAACCCTAACCCTAACCCTAACCCTAACCCTAACCCTAACCCGAACCCGAACCCGAACCCTAACCCTAACCCTAACCCTAACCCTAACCCTAACCCGAACCCGAACCCTAACCCTAACCCTAACCCTAACCCTAACCCTAACCCTAACCCGAACCCTAACCCGAACCCTAACCCTAACCCTAACCCTAACCCGAACCCGAACCCTAACCCTAACCCTAACCCTAACCCTAACCCTAATCCTAACCCGAACCCTAACCCGAACCCTAACCCTAACCCTAACCCTAACCCTAACCCTAACCCGAACCCGAACCCTAACCCTAACCCTAACCCTAACCCTAACCCTAACCCTAACCCGAACCCTAACCCGAACCCTAACCCTAACCCTAACCCTAACCCTAACCCTAACCCGAACCCGAACCCTAACCCTAACCCGAACCCTAACCCTAACCCTAACCCTAACCCTAACCCTAACCCGAACCCTAACCCGAACCCTAACCCGAACCCTAACCCTAACCCTAACCCGAACCCTAACCCTAACCCGAACCCTAACCCGAACCCTAACCCTAACCCTAACCCTAACCCTAACCCGAACCCTAACCCGAACCCGAACCCTAACCCTAACCCTAACCCTAACCCTAACCCGAACCCTAACCCGAACCCTAACCCGAACCCTAACCCGAACCCTAACCCTAACCCGAACCCTAACCCGAACCCTAACCCTAACCCTA
>NC_060088.1:44461668-44729168 GCF_922984935.1 Meles meles | reverse complement strand
CCCAGAAGGGAACTTCGCTATTTGGAGCTGTGTCAAACCCTCAGGGCAGGAGAATCCTGCATGGCTCCAGAGCCACCACCACATTCCTACGTCTCCCTGGACACAAACCCGTATTGTGACCCATCAGCATGAGACTCCATTTCAACACATTTCCCTGGATAGCATGACCCAGAGCCACCAGATCGAACCTGCCTTGTTTATAAGCGCCAGTGGGAATGCCAGGTGGGGATTCCAGACATCCATGTGTAGAACATAATCTCGAGGATTTCCCTATGGGAGACAATTGGTCATCAAATAGGACACCACCTGTCCTGCAGAAGAAAACCATGTTGTTCAGAGCAGCTCACAAACCCCAGTGTGGGCAAACCTCCATTGCCT
This sequence comes from Meles meles, assembly GCF_922984935.1. NCBI lineage: Eukaryota > Metazoa > Chordata > Mammalia > Carnivora > Mustelidae > Meles > Meles meles. Next base: position 44,728,790 of record NC_060088.1, on the reverse strand, counting down.
CATGAGGACAACCCTCCATTAGGCGGCCATCATGGACAGGAACTCCAGCCAGAGAGAACGTCTCAACCTTGCCCTCCATCAGATGCTGGAGATCTTGATTCAGCCTATGCAGATTGAGCCTGCCATGCCCTAGGCCCTGAACCTAACACTAGCTTCTGTTTTCATAATTCTGTCCTCACACTCTTGGCCCCAAAGCCCTCCTGTTTTGGAATTCAGGAGCCACAATGCAGCACTCTGTCTGCCCTCCCAAATAAGGACAAAGTGCCATATGGGGCTGCCCAGAAACCACACATCAGCATCCACCAGCACTGTCTTCGATGGCACCCCAATTTCATAGGCCACCCTGTTCACTAATGCTGTCTGACACAGCCTGAGCCTAGACATCCCATCATCCCCCCAGACAGCGAGCCACATATCTAGCAGATGAGAACTGCCTGCACCCTAGGCCATAATCTCTACCCAACCTGGGATTCAGGCATCTGTCCCCAGACGTTATGTCAAACCCCTTCATGTGGGGGGACCTGATGAACAAATCAGAATTCCTCCTTCCCCATGGCAGGAAACCTTGCTGTTGTGCTGTATGTCAAACCCTCCGTCTTGGTGAAAGCTGCAGGGCATATGAGGCCATGCCCACTCTGGATGGCTGCTTTTGGCACCAACACGCATTGTGACCCTCAGCATGAGGCCTGTTCTCAAATAAGACCCGTTGGGGGCTGGACCCAGAGCCCACATTTCGGTCTGGCCATACCCCTATGATGAAATCCTAAGCCAAGTTGTTTTTTCCAGGGGCAGTACCCAGAGACCTTCTCTGGAATCCCTGTTTTGGGGGGACACCCGAGACAGAAAACATGACTCCTCCCTTCCCCCAGAATGACACCAAGCTATTGGGGGCTGGGCAGAATTCCCTAGAGGGAGAATCTTTCATGGGCCCAGGAGGCCGACCCTACCTTCTGCGGCCATCCTAGATACAAAATCCAGAGATAAAAGACTCTGCTACCACCTCACACTCGTCCGCATTTCAGACCGCGAGCAGCTCCCCTTGGTGTCTACAGATCAGCCCTACTCTACCTGTGGCCCTAACCCTAACCCAACTTTGTGTTTTCAGACTTCTGTCCCCAGAGCCCTGGCCCACACACTGTCCAGCCTGGGCTCCAGAGCCACCACGCAGGACTCTGCCTTCCCACCCAAAGGAAACTCTGCCCTTTACAGTCACCAAAACCCTATAGATTAGGAGAACCCTGCAAGGACCCCAAGTCCACCCCCGTTTTGTAGGACACCCTGGACAAAAATGCGCAGTGAGACACACCCCAGGCAATGACATTCAGTCAGACACCCAGGTAGATGGCCCCACAGTCAGAAGGTTGACGCTGACATGCCCCTCGGCCGTAAACTGAACTGTAGCTTGGGTTTTCAGGCATCTGTCAGCAGAGGCCTGGTCTCAGATACCAACAAACTAGGGTTGCTGAGGGCCAGAACAGAACACCTCTTTTTACCAGAAGGTATCCTTGCTATTCTGAGCTGTTTCAAACCCTCAGGGTAGGAGAATCCTGCATGGCCCGAGAGCCACCACCACATTCCAAGGTCTCTCTGAACAAACCCACATTGAGACCCATCAGCATGAGACTCCATTTCAACACACTCTGGCTAGCCTGCCCCAGCGCCAGCAGATGAAACTGCCTTGTTCATTGGCACCTGTGGGAATGCCAGGTGGGGTTTCCAGACATCCATATAGAGTCTACTCTCCAATCATTCCCTATGGGGGACAACTGATCATCAGAGGGGACATGCCTGTCCTGCAGAAGAAAACCATGCTGTTCAGAGCGGCTCACAATGCTCAGTGTGGGAAAACCTCCATGGCCTCCTGAGGTCACCCCTCCATTAGGTAGCCATCATGGATACACACTCCAGCATGTGCGAACGTCTCACACTCGCCCTTACTTCAGATGCTGGATATCTTCATGCAGCCCCTGTAGATTGAGACTGCTGGGCCCTAGGCCCTAAACCTAATGTTAGCTTGTGTTTTCACACTTCTGTCCTCACACTCTTGGCCCATAAACCCTCTGAATTTGGAATTCTGGAGCCACAACACAGCACTCTGCCTGCCCACCATAATAAGGCAAACTGTCCTATGGGGATACCCAGAAACCACATATGAGGGTCCACCCACATGGTCCTCGACAGCACCCCAATTTATAGGCCGCCCTCTGCACTAATGCTCCGTCTGACACAGCCTAAGACCAGACATCCCATCAGCAACTCAGACAGTGGGCCACATACCCATCAGATCAGAACTGCCAGCACCCCAGGTTATCATTTCTGCCCAACCTGGGTTTTCAGACATCTGTCCCAGACCTTATGTCAAATACCTTCATGTGGGGGAACCTTATGCACAAAACAGAACTCCTTCCCCATGGCAGGAAACTTTGCTGTTGGGGTCTGTGTCAAACCCACTGAGTTGATGAAACCTGCATGGCCTATGAGGACACACCCCTTCTGGAGGGCCGCCTTGGGCACTAACACGCATTTTGACCCTCAGCCTGAGCCCCATTCTCAAATAAGACCCCTCAGCGGCTGGACCAGAGCCCGCTTATCAGGCTGGCCATGCCCCAAGGTGGAAATTCTATGCCAAGGTGGGGTTTTCCAGGAGATGGTACCTGAACCCTGCTCTGGAATTTCTGTATTTGAGGGACCCCTGAAAGAGAAAACAGGACTCTTCCCTTCCCTCCGTATGACACCAAACTATTGCAGACTGGGCAGAATCCACAAGGGACCAGTTTCCTTCCAGAAGGCAGGAACAGCCCTGAAGTGTGGCACCAGAGGCCCCACTCTGCAGGGTGTGTGGTCTAGGGCTGTAGGGACAGAAGTCTGAAGAGAAAAACTCGGAGTAGGTTTCAGGTCGAGATTATGGCATGCTGCTTCGACAGACCGTGAGGTGAGTTCCTCAGGATATGAAAGAAGGGTGAGTGTGAGGTGATAGCTCAGACTTTTGTCTCTTGATTTGGTGAATAGGATGGCCGTAGAATGTCTGGGTAGCCTCGTGGACCCAGGACGATTCTCCCTCTCTGGGGAATTAGCTGGCTCCCAATAGTTTGGGGTCAATGTGTGGGAAGGCAGGAGTCCTGTTTTCTGTCTCAGGGGTCCCTCCATAGAAGAATTCCAGAGCAAAACCCCAGGTACAGGCAACTAGAAAACCCCAATTTTGGTTAGGATTGGGGCCTAGTGGCATGGCAAGCATGATATGCGGGCTCTTGGTCCAGCTACTGTGAGGCCTTATATAAAAATGGGGCTCAGGCTGAGGTTCACAATGCCTGTTTGTGCCCAGGGAGACAATGAAGCTTGGGCGAGGCCTCATGGGCCATGCAGGATTTTACTACTCTGAGGGTTTGAACTTTGACCCCCATCCAACAACAAGGTTTCTTGCCATGGGGAAGGAGGAGTTCTATTTTCTACATCAGGTTCCCCCATGTGCAGGGATTTGATATAAGGTCTAGGGACAGGTGCCTGAAAACCCAGGTTGGGAAGAGATGGCATCAGAGGGCCATGGCTGGTCCAATCTGAGGGATATGCGGCCACCTGTCTGGGTATCAGACGAGAGGCCTTGGTTCAAACTGTGTCAGACAGAGCATTAGTGCACATTGCGTCATAGGAAACGGTGTGCAGTCAAGGGCCCTGCAAGTTGATTCTCATTTGTGGTTTCTGGGCAGACCCATAGGGCACTTTGTTCTTCTGGTGCACAGGCAGAGTGCTGGATTGTGGCTCAAGATTTCCCATTCTGGAGAGCTTGTGGGCCTGGAGTGTGAGGATGGAAGTCTGAAAAAGAGACGATGGGGTTACAGTTTGGGCTGAGGTGACAGCAGGCACACTCTGCAGAGGCTGAATCCAGGTCTGAATCATCTGAATTAAGGGCAAGTATCAGAAGTTAGCTCAGGCTGGAGTTTGCTACCATGATGACTCTGAATGGAGGGGTGCCCTCATGAGGCCATGAAGGTTTTCCCACACTGGGGGTTGTGAGCTGCTCCAAACATCAAGCTGTCCTTCTGCGGGACAGGCGAGTTCTCTTGAATGGCTCAAGGGTGCTCTGTACGGAAAGATTTGGGAGCAGGCCTCTAAGGATGGAGGACTGGAAGCCTCACTTCGCATTTCCATTGGCTCCTATGGACAAGGCAGATTTTATTTGCTGGCTCTGGGACAAGCAACCGAGGGGACTGAGTTGAAATGAACTATCATGCTGATGGGTCATAATGTGGGTTTGTGTCCATGGAGACCCTGGAATGTGGCGGTGGCTCAGGGTCCTGCAGGATTCTCCTACCTGGAGAATTTTACACAGCTCCCCATAGGAAGTATCCCATGTGGAGATGTGACGTGTTCTGTTTTGTGCCTCAGGAAACCCCCATATGCTGGTAATCAAAACCAGGTGTCTGGGAAGAGATGCCTGCAAACCTAAGCTAGGGTTCAGATTAGTGCCTAGGGGCATGTCCGGTTCAACCATCTGTCTCTGGGGACATTGGACTGCATGTCTGAGTGGAGGTAGCTGCTCACGTTGCATCAGAACTGCCTTTTTGTCCAGGGTGGACTACGCAACTGGGATGACCTGGGGGGCATTGTAGGTTTCTCCAAATCTGTAGGTTTGTGGCCAATGGAATGGGCACACTTTCCTTTAAGAGGGCACACTGTCCTGCGGTGTGACTCCAGAGGCCCCAGCCTGGAGGGTGTGTGGACCAGGGCTGTGGGGACAGACATCTGAAAACACAAACTCAGGTTAGGTTTTGGGTCGAGGGTATGGCAGGCCCGATCTACAGACCATGAGGGGAACTCCTCAGGATATGAAAGGAGGGCGAATGTGAGGTGGTAGCTCAGGCTTTTTTCTCGGGATTTTGTGTCAAGAATGGTCGAGAAATGTAGAGGTGGCCTCAAGGGCCATGGACAATTCTTCCTCTCAGGGGATTTGGCCATTCTCTGAATGTTGGGGTCATTGTGTAGGAAGGAAGAAGTCCTTTTTCTGTCTCAGGGTTCCCTCCAAAAGAGGGATTCCAAAGCAAAGCCCCAGGTATGAGTGACCGGAAAACCCTGCCTTTGGTTAGGATTGGGGCCTAGGGGCATGGCAAGCCCGATATGCATGCTCTATGTCCAGCTACCGAGAGACCTCATCTGAAAACATGGCTGAGGCTGAGGGTCACAATGCCTGTTTGTGACCAAGGCGGCCCTCAAGTATGGGCGTGGCCTCATGGGCCACGCATGTTTCTCCAACTCTGAGGGTTTGACTCTGAACCCCATCCCGACAGCAAGGTTTCTTGCCATGAGGGAGGAGGAGTTCTGTTTTGTGCATCAGGTTCCGTCATATACAGGGATTTGACAGAAGGTCTAGGGACAGTTGCCTGAAAACCCAGGTTGGAAAGAGATGATGGCAGAGGGTCATGATGGGTCCAATCTGCTGCATAGGCGGCCAGCTGTCTGGGTGTCAGACAGGAGGTCTGGGCTCAGGCTGTGTCAGACAGAGTATTAGTGCACAGGGCTTCCTAGGATATTGGGGTGCAGTAGGATTGTGCAGGTGGATCTTTATTTGGGGTTAACGGACAGCTCCATAGGGCACTTTTTTCCTTCTGGTGCACAGGCAGACTGCTGCGCTGTGGCTCCAGAATTCCCCACGTGAAGGGCTTCTGGGCCAAGTGTAGGAAGACAGAAGTCTGAAAACACATGCTAGGGTTAGGTTTCGGGCGGAGAGCATGGCAGGCCCACTCTGCAGAAGCTGAATCAAGATCTCTGGCATCTGATGTAAGGGCAAGTATCAGACGTTGGCTCAGGCTGGAGGTTTTGACCATGATGGCCCAGAATGGAAGGGTGTCCTCATGAGGCCATGGATGTTTTCCCACTCTGGGGGTTGCGAATTTTCCAAAGAGCAAGGTCTCGTTCTTTGGGAAAGGCAAGCCCTGTTGGATGGCTCCAGGCTGCCCCATAAGGAAAGATTCGAGAGCACGCTCTAAGGCTGGATACCTGGAAACACCACCTCACATTCCCATTGGCTGCTAGGGAGAAGGCAGGTTTGATCTGCTGGCTCTGGGGCAAGCTACCCAGGGGGCAGAATTGAAATGGACTCTCGTGCTGATGGGTCATAATACGGGTTGATGTCCATGGAGACCCTGGAATGTGGCGGTGTCTCAGGGGTCCTACAGGATTCTCCTACCCAGAGGGTTTTACCCATTTCCCCAGAGCAAGGTTTCCATGTGGAAACAAGAGGTGTTCTGCTGAGTGAAATAAGTCAAGCAGAGAGAGTCAATTATCATATGGTTTCACTCATTTGTGGAGCATAACAAATAGCATGGAGGACATGGGGAGATGGAGAGGAGAAGGGAATTGAGGGAAATTGGAAGGGGAGGTGAAACACGAGAGACTATGGACTCTGAAAACAACCTGGAAGTCTAGAAGGGGTGGGGGGTGGGAGGTTGTGGGAACAAGGTGGTGGGTATTAGTGAGGGCACGTGTTGCATGGAGCACTGGGTGTGGTGCAAAAACAATGAACACTGCTATGCTGAAAAGAAAAAAATAAAGTGATATATGTTAAAAAAAAAAGAAAAAGAAATAATGTGGGATGGCACTGGGGCTGGCTTAAGTTCTTTCAGCAAAGAATTTCCTAAAAAGTGAAAAAAAAAGAGGTGTTCTGTTTTTTACCTCAGGAAACCCCCATATTCTGGTATATGAAACCAGAATACTAGGGCGAGATGCATGCAAACCTAAGCTAGGGTTCAGATTAGGGCCAAGAGTCATGTCCGGTTCAATCTTCTGTCTCAGGGTACATCTGTCTGTGTGTCTCAATGAGGCAGTTGCTTAGGTTGCGTCAGAAATGTCTTTTTGTCCAGGATGGACTACACAATTTGGATGGGCTCCAGGGCCTTGTAGGTTTCTCCCAATCTGTAGGGTTGTGATCAATGCAATGGGCAGAGTTTCCATTGAGAGAGCAGACATAGTGCTGCGGAGTGACTCCAGAGGCCCCAGCCTGGAGGTGTGTGGGCCAGGGCTTTGGGAACAGAAATCTGAAAACACGACCTAGGCTTAGGTATCGAGCTGAAGGCATGGCATGATCTATCCACAGACCGTGAGGGGAGCTCCTCTGGATAGGAAATAAGGGCGAGTGTGAGGCAATAGCTCAGGCTTTTGTCTATGGATTTTGTGTAGGATGGCCATGGAATGGGGGGGTGGCATCATGGACCATGAATGATTCTCCCTCTCTGGGGATTTGGCCCAGCTCCCAATCGTTTGGAGTCATGCTGTGGGAAGGAAGGAGTCCTGTTTTTCTGTCTCGGGGTCCCTCCAAAAGAGTGTTTCCAGAGCAGAGCCCCAGGTACAGATGACCTTAAACCCCCACCTTTGGTTAGGATTGGGACCTAGGGTCATATCCAGCCTGATATATGAGTTCTTGGTCGAGCCTCTCAGAGGCCTTATTGGATAACAGGCCTCACGCTGAGGGTCACAATGCATGTTTGTGCCCAAGGTGACCCCCAAGCTTGGGCATTGCCTCATAGGCCATGCAGATTTATCCTACTCTGAATATTTGACTTTGACACCCATCAGCATCCTGACAGCAAGGCTTCTTGAAATGGGAAAGGAGGGGTTCTGTTCTGTGCATTGGGTTCCCCCAGGTGCAGTGATTTGAGATAAGTTCTGGGAAGAGATGTCTGAAAACCCAGGTTGTGTAGAGATGAAGGCTGAGGGCCTTGGAAGTTCTGATCTGCTGGATATGTGTTCAGCTAACTGGGTGACTGATGGGAGTTCTGGACTCAGGCTGTATCAGAGAGAGTCTTAATGCACAGGGCGGCCTAAGAAATTGCGTTTCCATTGTGGGCTGTGCATGTTGATCCTAATTTGGTTGTTTGTGCAGCCCCATAGGCCAATTTTTCCTTCTGGTGGGCATGCTGAGTGCTGTGTTATGCCTCCAGAATTTACAATCTGGAGGTCTTGAGGGGCAGAAGTGTGAGGACAGAAGTCTGAAAACACAAGCTACTGTTAGACTTAGGGCCTAGATCATGGCAGGACCAATCTGCAGAGGCTGAATCGAGATCTCCAGCATCTGAAGTAATGGCAAGTGTCAGAAGTTCCCTCAGGCTGGAAGTTGTGTCCATGATGGCTGCCTAATGGAGGAGTAGCTTCATGAGGCTATAGAGCTTTTCCCACTCTGGGGCTTGTGAGCTGCTCCAAAGCACAAGGATTCCTTCTGCAGGATATGGTGAGTTCTGTTTGTTGGCTCAATGATTCCCTATACTGAAATATTCAAAAGCAGAACTCATTGTTGTATGCTTGGAAACCCCTCCTAGCATTCCCATTGATGCCTAGGAATAATGCAGGTTCCATCTGGTGCCTCCAGGGTGAGCAACTGAGGAGAATGAGTTGAAATGGAGTCTCATGCTTTTGGGTCACAATGCGGGTTTGTGTCCATGGAGAACTTGGGATGTGGCGGTGGTCAAGGGCCATGCAGGATTCTCCTGCCCTGAGGCTTCGACACAGCTCCACATATTAGGTTCCCTTCTGGGGACAGAGGGTGTCCTGTTTTGTGCTCAGGGACCCCCTATGTTGGTATTTGAGTCCAGGCCTCTGGGGGTGGATGCCTGAAAACTTAAGCTAGGGTTCAGATTAGGGCCTAGGGACATATCAGGTTCAATCATCTGTCTCTAGGGCCGTTTACCTGCATGTCTGCCTAGAGGTAGGTGATCAGGGTGTTTCAGACTGTGCATTTTGCCAAGGGTAGAGTAAAAAATTGGGGAAGCTCTGGGGGCCTTGCAAGGTTCTCCTAATATGGAGGGAATTGGCAACTTTAAATGGCACAGTTTCCTTCGGGAGTGCAGGCACAGTCCTGCAGTGTGGATCCAGATGCCCCAGCCTGCAGTGTGTGTTTGCCCAGGGCTTTGGGAGCAGAAGTCTGGAAATACAAACTCGGGTTATGGTTATGGCCAAGGTTATGGAGGTCCGATCTAGAGACCCTGATGGTAGCTCTCCAGCATCTGATATTAGGGCAAGTGTGAGGTTGTAGCTTAGGCTGTTGTCTCTGGATTGTGTATCTAGGATTGGAAGCAATGTAGGGGTGCCCTCATGGGGCCTTGGAAGATTCTCTGTCTCTGAGGATTCTACCAGACTCTCAATAGTTTGGTGTCATTCTAGGGGAAGGGAAGAGTCCTGTTTTCTGTCTCCGGGGTCCCCCAAATAGAGGGATTCCAGAGATGGACTCGGTACAGGCGCCAGGAAAGCAAAACTGTGTGTTAGGATTTGGGCCTAGGACCAAGGAAGGTCTGGTATGCGGGCTCTTAGTCCAGCTCCCGAGGGGGCCTTACTGAAAATAGGCTCAGACTGAGGGTCACAATGCATGTATGTGCCCAGGGCAGCCCTCATGAGTTGGCGTGGCCTAATGGGCCATGCTGATTTCTCTTAATCCAAGGGTTATACATCCATCCCAACAGCAAGTTTTCCTGCAATGGGGAAGAAGGAGTACTCTTTTGTGTATCAGGTTCCCCCATATGCAGGGAATTGAGATAAGGTCGGATTATAGATGCCTGAAATGCCAGGTTAGGTAGATATGCCCGCATAGAGCCATGGCAGGTCCCATCTGCTGGATAGGTGGCCAGATATCCAGGTGGCTGACAGGAGGTCTGGGTTCAGCTGTGTCAGACAGAGCATTAGTGCCCAAGTCCGGCTATGAAATTGGGGTGCTTTCAAGGGCCATGGAGGTGGACCCTCATCTGGTGATTTAGGACAGCCCCATAGGGCACTTTTTCTTTCTGGTGGGCAGGCATAGTGTTACTTTGTGGCTCCAGAATTCCCAATCTCGAGGGATATGGGGCCAGGAATGTGAATATGGAAAGTGGGAAAATACAAGCTAGGGTTAGGTTTAGGGCCTAGGGTACGGTAAGAACCAATCTGCAGAGGCTGAACCGAGATCTTCAGCATCTAACATTAGGGGGAGTGTCAGACATTCGCTCAGGCTGGAGATTTTGTCAATGAGGGCCCCTAATGTAGGGGTGGCCCCACGATGGCATGGAGGTTTTCCCACTCTGGGGATTGTGAGGTGCTCCAAACAACAAGGTTTCCTTCGGCAGCACAATGTGAGTCCTGTTTGATGGCTCAAGTCTGCCGCATATGGAAAGCTTCGATAGCAGGACTCTACATATGGATGCTTGGAAACCCCACCTAGCATTACCATTATTGCCTTGGAACATGGTAGGTTCAATCTCCTGGGTCTGGGACGATCTAAAAGGGGGCTGAGTTGAAATGGAGTCTCAAGCTGATGGGTCACAATGCAGGTTTATGTCCAGGACGACCTTGGAATGCGGCAGGGGCTCAGGTGATATGCAGGATTCTCCTACCTTTCAGGTTTGACACAGCTCCAAATTGCAAGGTTTCCTTCTGGGGTCAGGACGTGTTCTGCTTTGGGGCTCAAGGATCCCCCATATGTTGGTAGACAAGACCAGGCCTCTGGGGACAGATGCCTGAAAACCTAAGCTGGGGTTCATATTAGAGCCTAGGGGCATGTCAGTTTCAATCATCAGTCTCTGGTGCCATCTTCCTTGGTGTCTGACTGGAGGTAGGTACTCAGGGTATGTCAGAATGCTCATTTTTGTCCAGGGTGGCCTACGAAATTATTGTGGCCTTGGGGGTCTTGCAAGTTTCTCTTAATCTGGAGTGCTTTGATAGCTATAAAGGGCAAAGTTTCCTTCTGGAGGGATGGCACAGTCCTGTGGTGCATATCCAGGGACCCCAGCCTGGGCTTTTTGTGAGCTAGGGCTCTGGTGAAACTAGTCTGAAAACAGAATCTAGGCTAAGGGTTGGGGTGGAGGGTTTTGATGGCCCAATCTGCAGACTCTGAGGGGAGCTAATTGGGATCTGAATTAGGGCGAGCGTGAGGTGCAAACTGAAGCTTTTGTCTCTGGATTTTGTGTCTAGGATCTAGGATGTCCGTGGAATGCAGGAGTGGCCTCATGGGGCCATGGAGGAATCTCCCTCTCTGTGAGATTTGCCTGGCTCCCAATAGTTTTGTGTCATTCTGGGGGAAAGGAGGTGTCCTGTTGCCTGTCTCGAGGGTCCCACATAAGGAGGGATTCCAGATCCAGTCTCTGGGTGTGGGTGCCTGGAAACTGCAACATGTGTTAGTATTTGGGCCTAAGGGCATGGCAGGCCTGATATTCGTGCTCTTGGTAAATCTATTGATTTATCTACTGATTTATCTACCAATCTACTGATTGGTCCTTATTTCAAAAATTGACTCAGGATAAGGGTCAAAATGAGCATTTGTGCCCAGGACGGCACTGAACAGTGGGCATAGCTTAGTACACCGTGCAGTTTCTCCTACTCCAAGGATATCACATCCTTCCCAACATTAAGGTTTCAGGCCATGGGGAAGGAGGAGTTCTGTTTTGTGCACTGGGTTCTACCATGTGCAGGGATTTGAGATATGGTCTGGGGACAGATGCCTGAATACCCAGGTTGGGTAGAGATGATAGCCTAGGGCCATGGCAGGTCCGATCTGCTGAATAGGTAGCCATCTATCTGTGTGGCTGCCAGGAGGTCGGGGCTCAGGCTTTGTCAGACAGAGCATTAGTGCACAGGGTGGCTTATGATTTTGGGGTGTCCTTGAGGGCCGTGCAGGTTTATCCTCTTTTGAGGTTTTTGTGTAGGCCCATAGGGAAATTTTTCCCTTGGTTGGGTGTTAACATGCTGTGTTGTGGCTCCAGAATTCCCAGTCTGGAGGGCTTGTGGGCCAGGAGTGTTAGAACATAAGTATATCAACACAAGCTAGGCTTAGCTTTAGGTCCTAGGGCATGGCAGACCCAAATGAAGAGAATGAGGCGATATCCCTGTATCTTAAGTAAGGGCAAGTGTCCGCCATTCACTCATGTTGGAGTTTTTGTCCATGATGGTCATGTAACTTGGGGTGTCCTCATGAGTCCATGGAGGTTTTCCCACTCTGGTGGTTGTGTGCAGGTTTAAACAGCACAGTTTTCTTCTGCAGGACATGAAAATCCTATTTGATGGCTCAAGTTTCCCCTATACGGAAAGATTCAAGAGCAGGGCCCTCCACATGGATGCCTGGGAAACCCACCTAGGGTTAATATTGGAACCTAGGAACATGGTAGGTTAGATGTGCTGGCATTGGTGCGAGCAACATGGGGGCTGAGTTGAAATGCTGTTGGTGTGGGTGTAAAACCCTCAGAGTAGGAGTAACCTGCATGGCCCGAATCCATGCCCACATTTGAGGGCTCCCCCGGGCAAAACCCACATTGTGACCCTCAGCCTCACTCCCGGTTTCAATGAAGGCCTATTGGAAGCTGGGCATAGAGCCAGTATATTGAGCCTGCTATGCCCCTAGGCCCCAATCTTAACACTAGGTTGTGGATTCAGGCATTCATAACCAGAACCCTCCTCTAGAATCCCTCTACACCTTAGGTCTCTAAGACACCCCTTAGACACAAAACAGAACTCATCCTGCCCCAAGAAGGAAACCTTGATTTCTGGAGCTATGTAAAACCATCACAGTTGGAAAAAAACTGTGTTGCCCCTGAGGCCACGTTCTATGTTTCAGGCCTCACTGCATACAAACAGCCATTATGACCCATTGCCTGAGCCTGCTTTTCAACACAGCCTCATGGGTAGTTCACTCCAAAGCCAGGATATAAGGTCTACCATGCCAGAAAGACATAACGCTAAACATAGGTTGGCATTCGGCATCCATACCTGGAACCCTACTCTCATATCCCTCTATATGGAGACTCCTGAGCCACGATTTAAGACATTACCTGGTCCCGAGAAGGGACCAAACTTTTTGTGCAAAGAATCCCCAGAGTGGGAGAAAACTCCTTGGCCCCATGAGGCCATCCCCACATTTGGTGTTATGCATGGACACGAATTCCAGCCTGAGTGACCTACTGACACTTGCCTTAACCTCAGATGCCCAGGAATTCACCTCAACATCTGTAGATTGGGGCTGCCATGCCCTAGGCCCTAACCCTAACCACAGTATGGGTTTTCAGACTTCCGTTCCAAGAGTTCTGGACCACAAGCTCTCCAGGTAGAGAACACCAGAGTGACACCATGGCACTATGCCAACCCTCCAGAAGAAAACTGCTCACTATAGCAGCACAAAATCCCTAGATTAGGAGCAAACTGTGTGGCCACAAAGGCCACCCTCATTGACAAACCTGACCATGGACACTAATACACATTTTGTCCTTCAGCCTGAGCCCGACCTCCAGTCAGCCACCTATGTAGCTGGCATCAGAGTCAGGAGATCAAGCCTGGGTTCCTCTAGTACCTAATGCTAACCGTATTTTGGTGTTTCAGTCATGCATACACACAGCCCTGCTCTCGATACCCATGATATGGAAACCCCTGAGACTTAAAACGGGATGCCACTTTCCCCCAAAGTGAAACAAAACTATTTTTAGCTCCCCAAAAACCCCAGAGCTGGAGAAACTTCCATGATTCAAGGAGGCCAAACACACATTCATCAGCCCTAGTGGACACAACTTCTAGTCTAGTCTGAAAGAATGTTTGACACTCGTCCTAACTTCAGAATCTGGAGAGCTCCACTCAGCAACTGCAGATCAGGAATCCATGCAATACACCCTAACCAAGCTTGGGTTTTCAGATTTCCATCCCTTGAGTCCTGGAATGCAAACCCTCCATATTGGGGACTCTGGAGACATCCCACAGGACTCTCCCTGCCCTGTAGAAGGAAACCATGCCCTATAGAGTTGCAGAACACCACTCAATCAGGGCAAACATGCACGGCCCCCATACCAGCCCACTTACGTTCTCCTCCCTGGACAGTAAAACGCTGTCTGATACAACCTGAGTTCTGTCCTCCCATACAACTGGGAGAGTTGGCCCCAGAGCCAGCATATCGGGTCTGCCATGAGCCTAGGACCTAATCGCAACAATAGTTTGAGGTTTCAGGCATGCATACCAAGAGCTCTCCTCTCGATTACCTCCACACAGTGTACCCCTCAGCCACAAAACAGAACTCCTTCTACCCCCCAGAATAAAACCTTGCTTTATGAAGCTATGTTAAACCCTCAGAATCAGAAGAAACCTGCAGTGGCCCTGAGGCCACGAGTACTCTTGCAGGCCCTTCTGCACACAAACACACATTGTCACCCTAAGCCTTAGCCCCATTTTCAACACAGTCCCATGGGTAACTCACACCAGAGCCGGGATATAAGCCTGCCAGGCTACTAGAGCCTAACCCACAATGTAGGTTGATATTTTTGGCTTTCATACCACAGCCCTGATATCCAATCCTTCCATATGGGAGACCCCTGAGCCATAATACAGGACAGCATTTATCTCCCAGAAGAGATTAAACTATTTGGAACTGCACAAACACCAAAGAGCAAGAGAGAACTCCATGGCCCCACAAGGCCACCCTCACATTCGGTGGATTGCATGGACACAAACTCCAGCCTTAGTGACCTCGTGACACACACTTTATCCACAGATCCCTGCTGAGGCTCGACTCAGAGTCTGTAGATTGGTCCTGCCATGCCCTACGCCCTAGCCCTAACCACAGCATGGTTTTCAGACTCTGTGCCAAAAGTCCTCGCAGAAAAGCCCTCCAGATAGAGAACTCCAGATGGAAATCCTGAAACTCTGCCTACCCTCCAGAAGGAAAACAAGCTCAATAAGCCCGCACAAACCCCCACATTTGGAGAAACTGGCATGACCAACAAGACCATCCGCATTGACGGAAACCAAACGTGGACACTAATAAACATTCTGTCCTTCACCCTGAGCACCGACATGGAGTCAGTCACCCACAGAGCTAGCCCCTGAGTTAGCAGATCAGACCTAGATTCCCCTCGTCCCTAATGTTAAACCTAGGCTGTGTTTTCAGGCATCCATACCCAGAGCCCCGCTGTCAAATCCCTCCATATCAGGACCCTTGAGCCATAAAACAGAACTCCACCTCTCCCGCCGAATGAAACCATACTATTTGGAGCTGTTCCAAAACCCCAGAGCAGGAAAAATCTCCATGGAACCAGGTGGCCACACATATTCGGCAACCCTAATGGACACAAATTCTAGTCTGGTCTGAGGGAATATGTGACACCACCCTACCTTCAGAATCTGGGGAGCTCACCACAGCATCTGCAGGTCAGGGATACATGCCCTACACCCTAACCATACATGAGCTTGAGTTTTCAGAATTCTATCCCTTGAGTCCTGGAATGCAAACCCTCAATATTGGAGCCACACCACAGGACCCACTTTGCTTTCCAGAAGGAAACCATGCCCTAAGGAGCTGGACAAAACCCTTTGATCAGGGGAAACGTGCATGACCCTGATGCCACCAAATGTTCACATTCTACCCAAGACACTAATACGGTGTCTGACACAACCTAAGTCCCATCCTCCAATCAGGCACTGGAACAGATAGCCCCAGAGCGAACAGATCAGAACACCTTGGTCCCTTGGTCCTAATCCTAACCCAAATTTAGAGTTCAGGCATCCATACCCAGAGCCCTCCTCTCGAATCCCTCCACACAGGGGACCTCTGAGCCCAAAACAAACAAACAAAAAAACAGAAAAACAAAACAAAACATAAAAACACCTCCTGTCCCCCAGAAGGAAACCTTGCTTTTTACAGGTATGTATAACCCTCAGAGGTGGATGAAACCTGTGTTGTCCCTGAGATCGTGCCCAATTTTACAGGCCACCCAGGACACAAAAAACCATGGTGACTCTTAATCTGAGCCCCATTTTCAGCAAAGCCCCTTGGGTAGCCCTTCTCAGAGCCAGAATATAAGCTCTGCCATACCTTTATGACTTAACCCTAAACGTAGGTTGGGTTCCAGGCATCCATACCCAGAGCACTGCTCTCAAGCCCCTCCATATGGGGAACCCTTGAACCATAAAACAGAACAGTACCCATTGCCTAGAATATACCAAACTATTTGGAACTACATAAAAACGCCAGAGTGGAGAAACTCCAGAATACCATGAGGGCACCCAAACATTCGTCAGATGGCATGGACACAAAATTCAGTCTGAGAGACCTCCTGTCACTTGCCTTAACCACAGATCCAAGGAAGCTCACGCAGCATCTATAGATTGGGCCTATCATGCCCTAGGCCCTGACCCTAACCCTCAGACAGGTTTTCAAACTTTCGTCCAAAGGCTCCTTGCCCACAAGCCCTCCAGATAGAGAACACCAGAGCAACACCATGGGACTGTGCCTACACTACAGAAGGAAACCGTGCTCAATGGAGCTGCATGAAACACCCAAATTAGGAGAAAACTGCATGGCCAATAAGGCCTCCCCGAATAACGGAATCCAACCCAACACTAATACACAATCTGTCCCTAAGTTTGAGCCCCGATCTACAGTCAGCCAGTCACATAGCTGGCCCCAGAGACAGCAGATCGGA
The DNA here is from genome assembly GCF_922984935.1 of Meles meles. NCBI lineage: Eukaryota > Metazoa > Chordata > Mammalia > Carnivora > Mustelidae > Meles > Meles meles. The sequence continues at coordinate 44,712,387 of NC_060088.1, read as the reverse complement.
CCTACCATGTCCCTAGTCCTCACAGCTAAAACTACATTGGGTTATCAGGCATCCATCTCAGGTCCCTGCTCTCGAATCTGTCCATATGGTGACCCCTGAGCCATACAACAGGATTCCAACTCTAACCAGGAATGAAATCATTCTATTTGGAGCTGCGAAAATTCCCCAGAAGGAGATAACTTCATGGCCCCAGGTGGACACCCACACATTCTGCGGGCCTAGTGGACACAAATTCTAGTCTGGTATGATCTATTGCCTAATTCTCACCCTAACTTCAGAATCTGGAGATCTCACCTCAGCATCTGCAGATAGGGAATCCCTGCCCTATACCCTAACCATAAACTTGCTTGGGATTTCAGAATTCCATCCCTTTAATCCTGGAATGCAAAGCATCCAGACTGGGGAGTCCGCAGCCAACACTCAGGACTCTACCTGCCTTCCAGAGGTAAACTGTGCCCTAAGTAGCTGCACAAAACCCCTCAATTAGGGGAAACGTGCACGGCCCCTGATGTCACCCTGCTTTTCTTCCACACCCAGGACACTAAAATGCAGTCTGACACAACTTGATTTCTCCAATCAGTCACTGGATTGCCTGGCCAAGACCCACCAGATCAGACCTGCCATGTCCCTGGGTCCTGAACCTATCCCTAGGTTGGGGTTTCAGGCATCCATTCCCAGATCCCTCTTCTTGAATCACATTATATGGGGGACCCCTGAGAAATAGAACAGAAGTTCTCCTGCCCCCGAGGGAAACTTTGGTTTTTGGAGCTATGTAAAGCCCTCAGACATAGCAGAAACCTAACTTGTGTCTGAGGCCATGGCCACTTTTATATGCCATCCTGGACACAAACACCCATTGGGACCCTTAACCTCAGCCACATTTTCAACAAATCGGCATGGGTAGCTCACCCCAGAGCCAGGATCTAAGGCCTGCCATGCCACTAGGACCAAATCCAAAACCTAAGCTGGGTTTTCAGGCATCCATACCCAGAACCCTACTCTCGAATCCCTCCATATGGGGGAACCTTGATTCCTAAAAAAACACAGCAGCTACCCCCCCAGATTAGACCAGGCTATTGGGAACTGCCAAAAACCCCCAAGTGGGAGAAATTCCCTTGCCCCCATGAGCCTAACGTATATTCAGCAGATCTAATCAACACAAACTCCAGCCTGAGCAACATCCTGACACTTGCCTTATCATCATATTCCCTGGAGTTTGCCTCAGCGTGCACACGTTGGTTCTGCCATACCTAGTTTCGTACTTGGGCCTCCGTCCAAAGGTCCTGGCCCACATGCTCTCCAGAGAGGGCACACCGGAGCAACAGCACAGGACTCTTCCAGCCCTCAAGAAGGGAAACTTGCCCTGTGGATTTGCACACAACCCACAGATTAAGAGAAAGTTGCATGAAACCCCAAAGCCACCCTCATTGTCCGAAGCTGGCCCTGGACACTACAACACATTCTGTCCCACAAATTAAGTCCTGACCTCCAGTAAACCAATTACGAGGCTTGCACCAGAGTCAGCAGATCAGACTGGCCATTCCTCTAGGCGCTAATCATATCAATAGGTTGCATTTTCAGGCATTGATCTCCAGAGCTCTTCTCTAAAATCCTTCTCCATGGGTGACACCTGAGCCACAAAACAGAACTACTCTTGGCCCCCAGAAGCTTTCTGGGGTTGTGAAAATCCCTCAAAGTTGGGCAAAACCCTCTTTGCCCCAGAGACAACACCCATTAATGCTGGTCACCCGGGACACCAACACACACCGTGACCCTTAGCCTGAGCCCCATTTTCAACACAGCCCCATGGGTAGCTCCACGCAGAGCCAAGATCTAAGGCCTCCAATGCCACTAAGACCTAATCCTAACCCTAGGTTGGAATTTAGACATCCATAGCCAAAGACCTGCTTTGAATCCCTCCATATGGGGAGCCATGGGCCATAAAGCAGGACAGGACATATTCTTCAGAATAAACCAAGCTATTTTTAAACTATGCAAATACCCCAGAGTGGGATAAAAGTCCATTTCCCCATGAGGCCACTCCCAGATTCAATGGATCTCATGGACAAAAACTCCAGCCTCAGTGACCTCCTGACTCTCAGGATATGATATGACCTCATATCCAAGGGAGCATTCCTCAGCAACTGTAGATTAGCCCTGACATCTCCTAGGCCCTAGCCATACTGCTAGATTGGCTTCACAGACTTCCATCCTCACAGCCGTGGTCTACAATCCCCCCAGATAGGAAACACCAGAGCCAAACCACAAGATTCTGCCTTCCCTCCAGATGGAAAACATGCCTTATAGAGCTGCATGCAACCCCCAGATGAGGAGAAAGCTGCACGATAACCCTCAGCCATCCAAAGTTGCAGAAGCCAACCCTGGACACAAATACACATTCCGTCCCTAAACCTGAGCAGTGACCTCAAGTCAGCACCCAGGTAGCTGGCATCAGAGTCAGCAGATCAGACTTCCCATGTCCCATGCCCTAAGCCTAACCCTAGGCTGATCTTTCAGGCATCCATAACCAGAGCCCTGCTCTGGAATCCCTCCATTTGGAGGACCCTAGAGCAATACAACAGGACTCCACCTGTCCTCCTGATGGAAACCTTACTATTTGGAGCTGTGCAAAGACCCCGAGCTTTAGTACACTCCAAGCTCCAGCAGGACACCCACATATTTGGCTGCCCTAGGATACACATTCTAGTCTGAGCGAATGCCTGACACTCACCCTAACTTCGGAATCTGGATAGATCACTTCAGCATATGCAGATAGGGCATCCATGCCTTATACCCTAACCATAAACTGATCTTGGGCTTTCAGAATTCCATCCCTTGACTCCTGAAACAGAAGTCCTCAAGATTGGGACTCCATAGCCACACCAGGCCTCTCCCTGCCCTCCAGATAGGAAATGTGCCCTATGGTGCTGCACAAAACCCCTAGATTAGGGGAAAAATGCATTGACCCCAATGCCACTCACATGTGTATGCCACCCTGGATACTACTGCACAGTGTGACACCCTGAGTCCCGTCCTCCAACCAGCCACCAAGACGGCTGGCCCCAGAGCCAGGAGATCGGTCCTGCCATTCCCTAGGCCCTTATGTTTAACCTAGGATGGGTTATCTGCCATCCATACCCAGAGCCCTTCTCTTGAATCCCTCCATGTGGGGGAACCTGTAGCCACAAAACAAAATCCCTCTGCCGCTCAAAAGGAAACCATTTCTTTTGGAGCTATGTAAAACCCTCAAGGATGGCAGAAAACTGTGTTGCCCAACGCTCACTTTTGCAGGCCATCCTGGACACAAACACCCATTGTGACCCATAGCCTGAGCAGCATTTTCAACAAAGCCACATGGCTTTGTTGAAAACCCCACCCCAGAGTCAGGATCTAAGGCCTGCCATGCCACTAGGACCAAATCCAAAACCTAGGCTTGGTTTTCAGGCATCCATACCCAGAACCTTGCTCTCGAATACCTCCATATTGGGGAAACCTAATTCCTATAACAACACAGCACTTACCCCCCAGTATAGATCAACATATTTAGAACTGTACAAAAACCCCCCAGAGGGAGAATACTCCTTGCCGCCATGAGGCTAAACCTACATTCAGCATATCTCATTGATGCAAACTTCAGCCTGAGCAACATCCTGACACGTGCCTTAACATCAGATTCCCTGGAGTTTGCCTCAGTGTCCACATGTTGGGCCTGCCATGCCCTAGGCCCTAACACTCGCCCTAGCTAGTCTATCAGGCCTCTGTCCAGAGACTCCTGGTCCACAAGTCCGCCAGTTAGAGTACACTGGAGCCACAGCACAGGACTCTTCCTGCCTGCCAGAAGGAAAACGTGCCCTATGGAGTTGCACGCAACACACAGATTAGGAGAAAGCTGCACAAAACCCCAAACCCACCCTCCTTTACAGAATCTAGCAATGGATACTAAAACACATTCTGTACCTCAACCTAAGCCCCAACCTCCAGACAGTCACCCACGTGGCTGGGACCAGAGTCAGCAAATCAGACTGGCCATGCCCCTAGGCGCTAATTGTAACAATAGGTTGCATTTTCAGGCATCCACCCCAGACACCTTCTCTCAAATTCCTCCATAATGGGGACAACTGAGCCACAAAACATAACTCCTCTTGTCTCCCAGAAGCTTTCTAGGGTTATGTAAATCCCCCTGAGTTGGGCGAAACCTGAGTTGCTCCTGAGACAACACCCATTAATGCTGGCTGACCAGGACACAAACAAACATTGTGACTCCTTGCCTGAGCCCCATTTTCAATACATCTCCATGGGTATCTTGGACCAGAGCCAGGATCAAAGACCTGCAATGCCACTATGAACTAATTCTATCCTTAGGTTGTGTTTTCCAGCATCTATAGCTGCAGCCCTGCTCTCGAATCCCTCCATATCAGGGATGGCTGAGCCATAAGACAGAACAGGAACTATTCCCCAGAATAGACCAGAGTATTTTTTAAATATGCAAAAATCCCAGAGAGGAATAAAACTTGATGCCCCCATGAGGCAAGTCTCCGATCCCAGGATCTCATGGACACAAAATCCACCTGAGCGACCTTGACTCAGGGTAGGAGAATCCTGCATGCCTCCAAAGGCACCAAAACATTCCCAGATCTCCGTGGACACCCATCCACATTGCGACACATCAGTATGAGCTTCCATTTCAACTCAGGCCCTTGGGTAGCTCGCCCCAGAGGCAGCAGATTGAACCTGCCTTTTTCCTCAGTGCTGATAGGAGTGCGGGGTGTGGTTTCCAGGCATCCATATGTAGAGCCCTGCTCTCATATATTTCCATAGGAGCGACACTTGGGCCATCAAACAGGACATCTCCAGGCCCTCAGAAGGAAATCTTGCTCTTTGGAGCAGCTCACAACCCACAGCGTGGGAAACTTCCAAGCACTCATGAAGCCACCCCTCCAATACACAGCCATCATGGACACAAACACCAGACTGAGCAAACGTCTGACACTCACCCTTACTCCAAATTCTGGAAATCTAGATTCAGCCTCTTCAGACTCAGTCTGCCATGCCCTAGGCCATAAACCTTACCCTAGCTTGTGTTTTCACACTTCCATCCTCACACTCCTGGCCCACAAGCCCTCCAGATTGGGAAATCTGCAGTCACAATGCAGCACACCCTGAGCAACGATTTCCCCGCAGACACACAGGTAAATTGACCTAGAGACAGAAGATTGAACCTGACATGCCCCAAGAATATAATCTATACTGTAGCATAGATTTTCAGGCATCTCCCCATGGCCTGTTTCTTTGAGCCACAAAACAGAACACCTCCTGTCCCCAGACTTGCTCTTGGGACTTGTGTCAAACCCTCAGGGTGGGAGAATCCTGTATGGCTCCTGAGCCACTGCCACATTCCAAGGGCTCCCTGGATACAAACCCGCATTTTATCCCGAGTATGAGACTCTATTTCAACTCAGCCCCCTGGATAGTTGGACTCAGATACACCAGATCGAACCAGCCATGTTCCTAGGCTGAAATGGTAATGCAAGGTAGACATACCAGGTATTATGCGTAGAGCCCTGCTATCAAATCTTTCCATATGGGGGGACCTGGAGCCCTCAAACAGGACTCCCGCTGTCCCGGAGAAGGAAACCTTGGTGTTTAAAGCAGCTCACAAGCCCCAGCGTGGGAAAACCTCCATGGCCTCATGAAGCCAGCCCTCCATTAGGCAGCCATCATGGACACAAACTCTAGACTGAGGGAACGTCTGACGGTCGCCCTTACTCGCCTGAGATGCTTGAGATCTCGAATCAGCCACTGCAGATGGGGATTGCCATGCACTTGGCCCTGAACCAAACCCTAACCTGTGTTTTCAGACTTCCGTCCTCACACTCCTGGCCCACAAGCCCTCCAGATTGGGAATTCTGGAGCCACAATGCAGCAGCCTGCCTGCACACCAGAAGAAAAAAGTGCCCTATGGGGCTACCCAGAAAACCCAAAGGAGAATCAACGTGCACATCTCTTGATGGCACCCCAGTTTCATAGGCCTCCCTGTGCACGAATGCTCTGTCTGACACAGCCTGAGTCCAGACCTCCCGCCAGCCACCCAGTTAGCTGAATGTATATCCACCAGATGGGACCTGCCATGGCCCTAGGCTGTCATCTCTACCCAACCTGGTTATTCAGGCATCTGTCCTCAGACCTTTGCTCAAATCCCTGCATATGGGGGAACCGGATGCATAAAAGACAGCTCCTCCTTCCCCATGGCAGGAAACCTTGCTCTTGGGATGGGTGTTAAACCCTCAGAGTGGGAGAAACCTCCATGGAGCATGTGGCCACGCCCATACATGAGGGCCGCCCTGGGCACAAAGGTGCATTTTGACCCCTATTCTGAGCCCGTTCTCAAATAAGCCCCCTCGGTAACTGGACCAAGAGCCCAAATATTGGGCCTCCATGCCCCTAGACCCAAGTAGTAACACACAGTGTGGCTTTCCAGGCTCCTGTACCCAGAACCGTCTCTGGAATCCCTGTTTTAGGGGGACCCCAGTGAAAGAAAAAAACAGGACTCTTACCTTCCCCCAGAATGGCACCAAAGTATTGTGAGATGGGCAGAATCCCCAGAGAAGGAGAATATATTCTCCATGGACACATGTGGCCGCTCCAGCATTCTGCGGCCATCCTAGACACAAAATCCAGAGACAAAAGACTGAGCTACCGCCTCACACTCACCCTAATTTCAGTTCCCAAGGAGCTCCCCTCAGGGTCTGCAGTTCGGGCCTGCTATAACCTCAGCCTTAAACCTAACCCGAGTTTGTGTTTTCAGACTTTTGTCCCCAACACCCTGGCCACACGCTCTCCAGGATGAGGCTTCTGAAGCCACTATCCAGAAATGTGGCTGTCCACTCAAAGGATACCGTGCCTGTCACAGTTGCCAAAACCATCTAGATTAGGAGAAATCTGCAAGTCCCCTGAAGCCATGCCAAATTTGTTGGCCACTGTGGAAAAAAATGCACCGTCTGACACACCGTGAGCACCTACCTTCAGTCAGACACCCAGCTAAAAGCTCCCTAGAGACAGAGTATTGAACCTGACATGCCCTTTGGCCCTAATCTTAACCCCAGCATAGGGTTTCAGGTATCATTCCTCAGTCGCCTGTTCTCCAATACCAACATAGGGGGCTCTCCGAGCCACAAACCAAACACCTCTAGTTCCCAGTAGGAAACTGCTATTTGTAGGTTTGTCAAATCTTCAGGGTAGGAGAATCCTGCATGGCACCTGAGACACCACTACATTCCAAGGTCTCCCTGAATACAAACCTGCATTGAGACCCATCAGCATGAGACTCTACTTCAAGTCAGTCCCAAGGTAGTTGACCCCAGAGCCAGCAGATCGAACGTGCCATGTTCCTAGGTTGCATGGTAATGCAAGGTGGGGTTTCCTGACATCAATATGTAGAACGCTGCTATCAAATATTTCCATATGGGGGACCCTGGAGTCATCAAACACTAGTTCCCCTGTCCCACAGAAGGAAACATTGCTGTTTGGGGCAACTCACAACACTTAGCATGGGAAAAACTCCATTTGGTGGCCATCATGGACACAAGCTCCAGCCTGAGTGAGCGTCTGACACTCGCCCTGAATTCAGATGTTGGAGACCTCGATTCAGCTGCTGCATATTGGGCCTGTCATGCCCTAGGCCCTAAACCGAACCTGAGCTTGTGTTTTCAGACTTCCTTCCTCACACTCCTGGCCCACAAGTCCTCCAGATTGGGAATTCTGGAGCCATGATGCATCACTCTCCCTGCACACCAGAAGAAATAAGTGCTTTATGGGTCTGCCCAAAATCCCCAAATGAGGATCTACACATGGCCCTACACACACAATCCAGAGACAAAAGTTGGAGCTACAACCTCATACTCGCCCTAGTTTCAGATCCTGTGGAGCTCCCCTTAGGGTCTGCAAATCGCACCTCCGTAACCTCAGCCCTAACTCTAACATGGGTGTCAAACCCTCATGGTAAGAGAAACCTGCTTGGCCCAAGAGGCCACTCCCACTCTGTAGGACCGCATTGGGCACAAACACTTATTGTGACCCTCATCCTGAGCCATGTTGTCAAATAAAGCCCCGAGGTACTTGACTAAGAGTGTGACTATCATACTTGCCTTGTTCCTAGACCCAAATCCTAACCCATGGTGGAGTTTTCTAGGAGACCATACCCAGAGCCCAGCTATGGAATCCTTCTTTTTGTGGGACCATTGAGACAAAAAAAAAAAAAAAAAAAAAAAAGGGACTCCTCCTTTCCCCCAGAATGACACCAAACTATTGGGAGCCCGGAAACATCACCAGAGAGGGAGACTCTTCCATAGCTCCATGAGGCCAACCCAACATCTGTGGCCATCCTAGACATACAATCCATTAACAAAAACCTGAGCTACTGCCTGACATTCACCCTAATTTCAGATCATGAGGTGCTCCTTCCAGGGTCTGCAGATCGGGCTTGCCATAAACTCGGCCCTAAACACAACCTGTGTTTTTGTTTTCATACTTTTGTCCCCAAAGCCCTGGTCCACACACCCTCCATGCTGAGGCTCAGTACTGTAGCTACACCACAGGAGTGTGCCTGACCATCTGAGGGAAACTCTGCCCATCACTCTTGCCAAAATCCTACAGATTAGAAGAAAACTGCAAGGCACCTGAGGCCACCCCTATTTTGTAGGGCACCCTGGGCAAAAATGGACATCTGACAAACCCTCTGCACTGATATTCAGTCAGACATCCTGGTCAATTGCCCAGGAGACAGAAGATTGGCCCTGACATGTCCTTAGGCCCTAATCAATCCCTAGCTTAGGTTTTCAGGCTTCTGTCACCAGAAGCCTGTTCTCAATACCAACATATGTGGGGTCATCTAAGGCACAAATCAGAACACCTCCTGTCCCCAGAAGGGGGAAACTTGCTATTTAGAGCTGTGTAAATACTCAGGGTAGGAGAACCCTGCATGGCCCATCAACCACCGCCACATTTCAAGGTTTCCCTGGACAGAAACCAGCATTGTGATCCATCAGCATGAGACTCCATTTCAACTCAACCCCCTAGGTAGCTTGCTCCAGAGCCAGCAGATCTAAACTGCCATGTTCCTAGGCGTCAATGATAAAACGAGGTGGGGTTTCCAGGCATCCATAGGTAGAGCCCTGCTCTCCAATCCTTGCATATGGTATACCCATGAGTCATCAAGCAAAGCACCTGTGTTCTGAAGAAGAACATGCTGTTTGGAGCAGGTCACAACCCCCAGAGTTTGAAAACCTCCATGGCCTCATGAGGCCACCCCTCCACTAGGCGGCCATCATGGACACAAACTCTAGCCTGAGCACACATCTGACACTTGCCCTGACTGCAGATGCTACAGATCTTGATTCAGCCTCTGCAGATTGGACCTGCCATGCCCTAGGCCCTAAACCCAACCCAAGCTTGTGTTTTCAGACTTTTGTCATCACACTCCTGGCCCACCTGCCCTCCTGTTTGGGATTTCTGGAGCCACAATGCAGCACTCTGCCTGCCCACCAGAAGAAAAAAGTGACCTATGGGGCTGCCCAAAAACCTCAAATGAGGATCAACCTGCATGGTCCTCGATCACACCCCAATTTCATAGGCCAGAGCTCAGACCTTCCATCACTCATCCAGGCAACTGGCGACCTATCCAGCAGATCAGACCTTCCATGGCCCTAGGCTGTCATCTATACCCAACCTGGGTTTTCAGGTATCTGTCCCCAGACCTTAGCTCAAATCGCTGCATATGGGGGAACCTGATGCACAAAACAGAACTCCACCTTCCCCGTGACAGGAAACCTTGCTGTTGGGATGGTTGTAAAACCCTCAGGGCAGGGAATACCTGCATGACCCATGAGGCCATGCCACTCTGGAGGGCCAGCTTGGGCACAAACACTCACTGTGACCCTCAGCCTGAACCCTTGATAGCTGGACCAAGAGCCCACATATCGGGCTTACCAGGCCCCTAGGCCCAAATCATAACCTAAGGGGTATTTTCCAGGTGCCGGTACCCAGAGCGCTGCTCCGGAATCCCTCTAGTGGGGGACCCCTGAGAGAGAAAACAGTACTCCTCCCTTCCCCCAGGATGACTCGAAACTTTTGGGAGCTGGTGAAAATCCCCAGAGAAGGAGAATTTTCCATGGTCCCATGATGCCATCCCGATATTCCATGACCATACTAGACACAAAATCCAGAGAAAAAAAGCCTGAGCTTGCACCTCACACTCGCCGTAATTTCAGGTCCTGAGTAGCTCCCCTCAGGGTCTGCTGATTGGGTCTACCATACCCTCAGCCCAAACCCTAACCCGAGTTTTTGTTTTCAGACTTCTGTCCCAGAGCCCTCCCTGACAAATCTCCAAAATGGGACCTCTGGAGCCACCCTGCAGGACTGTGCTTCCCTCGTGAAGGAAATTGTGCTCTTTACACTTACCAAAGCCTCCAGATTAGGAGAAATCTGCAAGGACTCCGAGACCACCCCAATTTCGTAGGCCGATCAGAAAAAAAATGCACTGTCTGACACACCCTGAACACCTGCATCCAGTCAGACTCGCAGGGAGGTGGCCCAAGAGACGTAAGATTGAACCTGACATGTCCCTAGGCCCTAATCTGAGCCCTAGCTTAGGTTTTCTGGCCTCTATCCCAAGAGACCTGGTCTCACATACCAACATATGGGTGGTCCCTGAGGCACACAACAGAATACCTTCTGACCCCAGAAGTGTATCTTGCTATTTGAAGCTGTGTAAAACTCTCAGCATAAAAGATCGTGCATGGTCCCTGAACCACCACCACATTGCAAGGTCTCCCTTTTCCCTGGACATAAGCCAACATTGTGACCAGACAGGATGAGACTCTATTTCAACCTAGTCCCTCGGGTATATCACCCCAGAGCCAGCAGATAGAACCAACTTTGTTCCGAGGTGCCAATGGGAACGTGAGGTGTGATTTCCATGCATCCATACGTAGAGCCCTCCTATTGAATCTTTCTGTATTTGAGACCCTTGAGCCATCAAGCAGGACTCCCCCTGTCCCATAGTAGGAAACCTTTCTTTTTGGAACAGCTCACAATTCCCAGAGTGGGAAAACCTCCATGGCCTCATGAGGTCACCCATCCATTAGGTGGCCATGATGGACACAAACTCTAGCCTGAGGGAACATCTGAATGTCATCCTTATTCAGATGCTGGAGAAATAACTTCATCTTCTACAGATTGGTCCTGCCATGCCATCTGCCCTAAACCTAAACCTAGTTTCTCAGACTTCCATCCTCACACTCCTGGCCCACAAGCTCTCTGGACTTGGATTTCTGGAGCCACTATGCAGCACTCTGCCTGCCCACCAGGAGGGATATGTGCCCTATGGGGCTGCCCCAAAACTCCAAATGGGGATCAATCTGCTCGACCCTCTATGGCACCCCAATTTCATAGGCTGCCCTGTGCCCTAATGCTAAGTCTGATACAGCCAGAGACCAGACCCCCCATCAACCATCCAAACAGCTACCTGCATATCCAAAAATTCAGACCTGCAATGGTCCTAGGCCATCATATCTAACCAACCTGTATTTTCAGGCTTCTGTCCCCAGACTTTATCTCAAATCTTTACATATGGGGGAAGCTGATGCAAAAACAGAAGTCCTCCTTCCCCATGGCAGGAAACTTGCTGTTGTCAAACCCTCAGGGTAGGAGAATCCTGCATGGCATGAGGACACGCCCACTCTTGAGGGCTGCCCTGGGCAGAAACACACATTGTAACCACCATCCTGAGCACCGTTTTCAAATGAAGCCCTTCAGTAGCAGCACCAAGTGCCCACATATCGGGCTTGCCATGCCCCTCGGCCCAAATCCTAACCCAAGGTGGATTATGCTGGCACCTGTACCCAGAGCCCTTCTCTGGGATCCCTGTTTTTAGGGGACACCTACAGGAGAAAAAAGGATTCCTCCCTTCCCCCAGAATGACACCAAACTATTGGGAGCTGGTAAAAATCCCCAGAAAGGAAGAATCTTCCAAGGCCCCATAAGGCCACCCCTATATTCCACGACCACCCTGGACAAAAAAATCCAGAGACAAAGACCTCAGGTACCAACTCACCCTCTCCCTAATTTCAGATCCCAAGGAGCTCCCTCTGGGTCTGCAAATGGGGCCTGCTACACCCTCTGCCCTAATCCTAACCTTAGTTGGGGTTTTAAGACTTCTGTCTCCAGAGTGATGCCCCACAAACCGTCCAACCTGGGTATTCCATACACACATCACACGACTGTTTCTGCCCTCCAGAAGGCAGCTGTGCACCTTAGAGCTTCAGGAAACCTCAAGATTAGGACAAGCCTGCAAGGCCCCTGAGACTATCCCAATTTCATAGGTCGCCCAGGATAAAATGCACAGTTTGACACATTCTGAGCAACTACCTCCTATCATACACCCAGGTCAATGGCCCCAGAAACAGAAGATTGAACCTGACATGACACTAGGCTCTAATCTGTACCCTAGCTTAGGTTGTAGGGCATCGGCCCACTGAGGCCTAGTCTTGAATGCTAACCTTTGGGGGATACCGGAACCATAGAAACAAAAATTCCTGTCCCCAGAAGCAAACCTTGCTCTTGAGAGGTCTGTCAAACGCTCAGTGTAGTAGAATCCTGCATGGCTCCTGAGGCCACTACCACATTTGAAGGTAGTTCTGGACAGAAAGCCGCATTGTGACCCTCAGCATGAGACCCTTTTTCAACTCAGCCCCCTGGGTAGCTCGCCCCAGAGCCAGCAGATCGAGCCTGCCTTGTCCCTCAGCTTCAATGGGTACCCTAGGTTCACTGTTCAGGCATCCATATGTAGAGTCTGGTCTCGAATCCGTCCATATGGGGGACCCTTGAGCCATCAATAAGCACTCCCACCGTCCCAAAGAAGAGAATCTTGCTGTTTAGAGTCATGCCCAACCCCCAGATTGGGAAAACCTGCATGTCCTCCCCGCCCCTCCATTAGGCTGCCCTCCTGGACACAAACACCAGCCTGAGCAGTCATCGCACACTAGCCCTTATTTCTGATGCTGGTGATCTGGTCTCAGGCTTTAGAAATCGGGGCTGCCATGCTCTAAGCCCTAACTCTAAACCTAGCTTGTGTTTTCATTTTTTTTTTCAAGATTTATTTTTTTGACAGATAGAGACTACAAGTAGGCAGAGAGGCAAGCAGAGAGAGAGAGGAGGAGGAAGCAGGCTCCCAGCCAAGCAGAGAGCCCGATGCAGGGCTCGATCCCAGGACCCTGGGATCATGACCTGAGCCGAATGCAGAGGCTTTAACCCGCTGAGCCACCCAGGTGCCCCATTGTGTTTTCAGTCTTCCATCCCCAGAGTCCTGGTGAACAAGCCCTCCAGATTGGGAATTCTGGGGTCCCATTGCAGCACTCTGCCTGCCTTTCAGAAGGTATAAGTGGCCATTGAAACTGCACAAACACCTCAAGGGAGTATCAACCTGCTTGGCCCACAAGGGCACCACAATTTCATAAACCACACTGAGTACTAATATTCTGTTTGCCAAAGCCTGGGCCCTGACTCCTGTCAGCCACCCAGGTAGATAGCAACCTATCCAGGAGAGCAGACCTATCTTCCCTAGGCAATCATTTCTACCTAACCTAGGTTTATAGACAACTGTCTCCAGAGACCTGGTCTCAAATTCCTGCATATGGGGGAACATGATCCACAAAATGGAAGTCCTGACCTGCAGCAGGAAATCTTGTTATTAGGATGTGTGTAAAATCCTCAGAGTAGGAGAAACCTGCAAGGCCCGTGAGGGCCCCCGCACTGTTGAAGGCCGTCCTGGGCACAATCAAGCATTGTGACCCTCAGCCTGAGCCATATTTTCAACTAAGCCCCATCAATATCACGATCTTGAGGCAGCATATGAGGTTTGTGGTGACCCTAGGCCCAAATCTTAGCCCAGAATTGGGTTTCTATGCACGTATATACAGAGCCCTGCTCTCAAATCCCTCCTCATGGGGACCCCTGAATCAGAAAACAGAATTTATTCTTTCCCCCACAATGACAGAATGCTATTTGAAGCTGTGAAAAACCCCCAACAAGGGAGAATCTTCCATGGTCCCGTGAGGTCACCTCTACATTCTGCGCCCTTCTCAGACACAAAAACCAGAGGCAAAGCCTGAGTTTCTGCTTCACACTCGCCTGAATGTAAGATCCTAAGAAGCTCAACTCAGGGTCTGCAGATAGGGCCTGCCATACCCTCAGCCATTATCCTAACCCTAGCTGGTGTTTTCAGATTTCTGTACCCAGAGTCCTGAACCACAAACCCGCCAGCCTGGGCATTCCATGGTCACACCACAGGACTGTGCCCGCCCTCCAGAAGGAAGTTGGGCCCTTTAGAGCATCATGAAACCTCAGGTGAGGAGAAACCTAGAAGGCCCCTGAGGCCACCCCAATTTTGTAGGATACTCTGGACAAAAATGTACGGTCTGACCCAACCTGAGCATATACCTCCTGTCAGACACCCAGGTAATGGCCCCAGACACAGAATATTGAACCTGACATGCCCCTAAGTCTGAATCTGTAAACTAGCTTAGGTTTTCGGGCATCTGTCTGGTCTCTTACTCAAGACAAGACTACAAGAGGCCTTGTCTCGAACTCAAACATTTGGGAGATCCATGAGCCACAGAACACAACACCTCCTGTCCCCAGAAGGAAACTTTGCTGTTTGTAGCTGCGTCTAAACCCCAGAGAGGGAAACTTTAATGGAAGGAGGCCATGGAAGATTCTCCCTCTTTGGGGGTTTTGCACGGCTCCAAATTGCATACTGTCGTTGGGGGGGATAAGGTGAATCTTGTTTTCAAATTCAGGAGTCCACATAAAGAGGGATTCAAGAGAGGCACCTGGGTGGCTCAGTGAGTTAAACCTCTGACTTCAGCTCAGTTCAAGATCTCAGGGTCCTGGTATCGAGCCCCACATCAGGCTCTCTGCTCAGCATGGAGTCTGCTTCCTCTTCTCTCTCTGCCAGAATCTGACTACTTGTGATTTCTCTATCAAATAAATAAATAACTTTTTTAAAAAATAAGGATTTGAGGGGCGCCTGGGTGGCTGAGTGTGTTAAGGCCTCTAGCTTTGGCTCGGGTCATGATCCTGGGGTCCTGGGATCAAACCCCGCATCTGGCTTTCTGCTCCATAGGGAGCCTGCTTCCTCCTCTCTCTCTGCCTGCCTCTCTGCCTAGTTGTGATTTCTGTCTGTCAAATAAATAAAATATTTTTTAAAAGGAAGGATTTGAGAGCAGGGCTCTGTTTATGGGTGCCTAGATACCCAACCTTGGGTTAGGATTTGGGCCTAGGGTCCTGGCAGGCCTCATATGCTGGCTCTAGGTCAAGATACTAAGGAAGCTTAGTTGAAAACGTGGCTCAGGCTGAGGGTCACAATGCGAGATTGTGCCCAGGGCGGCCTTCAAGAGTGGGCTGGGCCTCATGGGCCACGCAGGTTTCTCTTACTCTGAGGGTTTTACACACATCCCAACAACAAGGTTTCCTTTTTCAGGGAAGGAGGACTTCTAATTTGTGGATCATGTTTCCCGATATGCAGGGATTTGAGCCCAGACCTCTGGGGTCACAGGTCTACAAAACCCGTTGGGTAGAGATGATGGCTTAGGGGTATGTCAGGTACGATCAGTTGGATAAGCGGCCAGCTACATGGGTGGCTGTCAGAAGGTCAGGGCTTAGCTGTGCCAGGCATATCATTAGTGCACCAGTGGCCCGTGGAAGTTTTTGCCCTTGCGGGTTGTGCAGGTTGATCATCTTTTGAGTATTTTGTGCAGTCCCAGAGGCCACTTTTTTTTTCCCTTTTTATTAATTTTTTCAGCGTAACAGTATTCATTCTTTTTGCACAACACCCAGTGCTCCATGCAAAACGTGCCCTCCCCATCACCCACCACCTGTTCCCCCAACCTCCCACCCCTGTCCCTTCAAAACCCTCTGGTTGTTTTTCAGAGTCCATAGTCTCTTATGGTTCGCCTCCCCTCCCCAATGTCCATAGCCCGCAGGCAGTGTACTGTGTTGTGACTCCAGAATTCCATCTGGAGGGCTTGTACACCAGGACGCTCTGGATGGAAGACTGAAAACAGAAGCTAAGGTTAGGGTTAGGGCCTAGGGTATGGGAGGCAAAATTTGTAGGGTCTGACTGAAGATCTCCAGCATCTGAGGTAAGGGCTAGTGTCAGATGTTTGCTCAGGCTGGAGATTGTGTCCATGATGGCATCCTAAGGAAGGGGTGGCCTCAATAAGCCCATGGAGGTATTCCCACTTTGGGTGTCATGAGCTACTCTAAACAGCAATATTTCCTTCTACAAGACAGGGTGGAGTACTGTTTGATGGCTGCAGTGTCCCACATATGGAATGATTCGATAGGACAGCTCTACACATGGATGCCTGGAAATCCCACCCCATGTTACCATTGCAGCCTAGGAGCATGGCAGGTTTGATCTGCTGGCTCTGGGGCGAACTACCCAGGGGGCTGAGTTGAAATGGAGTCTCATGCTGATGGGTCACAATGCAGGTTTGTGTCCAGGGACACCTTGGATTTTGGCCAGGGCTCAGGGACCATGTAGAATTCTCCTCCCCTGAGTCTTTGACACAGCTCCATATAGCAAGCTTTCCTTCTGAGGCAGGAGGTGTTTTGTTTTGTGCCTCAGGGACCCCGTTATGTTGGTATTCAGACCAGGTCTCTGGGGACAGATGCCTGAAAACCAATGCTAGGGTTTATATTTGGTAGTAGGGACATGTTAGTTTCAATCTCCTGTCTCTATGCCATCTACCTGGGCGTCTGACTGGATGTGGGTGTTCAGAATGTGTCAGAGTGCGCATTAATTCCACGTCACCTTATGAAATTGGGGTGGCCTCAAGGGTCTTGCAGGTTTCTCCTAATCTGTAGAGTTTTGGCAACTGTAAATGGCACAGTTTCCTTCGGGAGGGGTGGCTCAGTCCTGCGGTGTGGCTCTGGAGGCATCAGCCTGGAGGTTGTATGGGCCAGGGCTCTGGGGACAGAAGTCTGAGAACACAAACTCAGTTTAGGTTGAGGGTCGAGGAAATGGCATGCCTGATCTGCAGACCCTGAGGGGAGCTCCCTGGAATCTGAAATTAGGGCGAGTATGAGGTGGTAGCTCTGGCTTCTGTCTCTGGACTTTGTGTCTAGGATGGCCAAGGATTGTAGGGATGGGCTCTTGGGACCATGAAAGATTCTCCTTCTGTGGGGATTTGCCAGACTCCCAAGAGTTTGGTGTCATGCTTTGGGAAAGGAGGAGTCCAGTCTTTTCTCTCAGGGTTGCCCAAATAGAAAAATCCAGAGCAGGGCTCTTGGTATAGGCTCCTGAAAAACCTCCCCTTTAGTTAGGATTTGGCCCTAATGGCATGGCAAGCCCAAATTGCAGAATGTTAGTCCAGCTATTCTTGGGCCTTATATGAAAACATGGCTCAGCCTGAGGATCTCAATGCATGTTTGTACCCAATGCCACCCTCAAGAGTGGGCGTGGCCTCATGGGCCATGCAGGTTTCTCTGACTCTGAGAGATTTACCCTCAAGCCAAAGGCAAGGTTTCCTCTCATGGGGAAGGAGGAGTACTGTTTTGTGAATCAGGATCCCCCATATTCAGGGATTTGAGATAAGATCTGGGGACAGATGCCTGCAAACCCAGTTTGGGTAGAGATGATGGCCTAGGGCCATGGCATGTCCAATCTGCTGGATATGTTGCCAGCTATCTTAGAGGATAACAGGAGGTCTGGGACATGGCCATAGAAAACTTCTGGACCCATGAGAACACCCACACATTCGGCAGATCGAATGGACACAAACTCCAGTCTGAGAGACCTCTTGACTGTCACCTTAACCTCAGATGCCCGGGATTTCATCTCAGAAACTGTAGATTAGGCCTGCCATGACCTAGGCCCTAACTCTAACCTTGGCATAGGTTTTCAGTCTTCTGACCCAAAGGTTCTGGCCCATAAGCTCTCCAGATAGAGAACTGAGGAACCATAACATAAAATAGGACTCCACCTCTCACCTAGAATGAAATCATTTTATTCGGAGTTGCACAAACCCCCCAGCAGAAGATACCTCCGTGGCCCCTGGAGGACACCCACACATTCTGCAGCTCTAGTGGAAACAAATTTTAGTCTGTTCTGAGCGAATGCCTGACATTTGCCCTACCCTCAGAAACTGGAGAGCTCGAATCAAGATCTGCAGATAGATGACCTACACCCTAACCATAAACTGAACTTGGGTTGTCTGAATTCCATCCCTTCAATCCTGGAATGAAAGCCCTCCAGGTTGGGACTCCGGAGCCAGACCACAGGAGTCTGCCTGCCCTCCAAAATAAACTGTGCCCTATGGAGCTTCCTAAATTAGGGCAAACGTGCAAGGCCCCCAATGCCACCCACTTTAATTCTCCATCCTGGACACTAATACCCAGTCTGATACAACCTGAGTAATGTCCTCCTATCAGCAACCAGGAAGGGTGGCACCAGGGCCAGCAGATTGGATTTGTTATGCCCCTTGGCCCAAATCCTAACCCTAGATTGGGGTTTCAGGTATCCAGAGCCCTCCACTTGAATCCCTCCACAAGGGGACACCTGAACCATACAACAGGACCCCACTTCTCACTGAGAATGAAATCATACTATTTGGAGCTGTGCAAATCCCCAAGCAGGAGATATCTCCATGTCCCCAGGAAGACACCCACACATTTTGTAGCCTTAGTGGACACAAATTCTAGTCTGTTCTTGCGAATGCCTGACACTCGCCCTAACTTCAGAAACTGGAGTGCTCGTCTCAGCACTCCATGCAGATAGGGTATCCATGCCCTATACCCTAAACATAACCTGAGCTTGGGATTACAGAATTCCATCCCTTGAATCCAAGAATGCAAGGACTCCAGACTGTGGACTCTGGAGCTGGGCCACAGGACTCTCCCTGCACCCCAGAAGGAAATTGTGCCCTGTGGAGCTGCACAAAATCCCTCAAATAGGGCAAACATTCATGGTCTCCGATGCCACCCCACGTTCGTTCTCCACCCTGGACACTAATACACAGTCTGACACGACTTAAGTCCTGTCCTCCAATCAACCACCAGGATAGTTGACCCCAGAGGCAGCAGATCGGAACTGCCATTCCTGTAGGCCCTAATCCTAACCCTAGGTTGGTGTTTTAGGAATGAATGCCAAGAGCTCCACTCTCGAATCGCTCCACATGGGGGACCCCTGAGCCATACTACAGGACTCCACCTCTCATCCAGAATGAAATCATACTATTTGGAGCTGCACAAATCCCCCTGCAGGAGATTTGTCCAAGGCCGCAGGAGGACATGCACACATTCTGTAGCCCTAGTGGACACAAATTCGAGTCTGTTCTGAGCGAATGCCTGATACTTGCCCTAACTTCAGAATCTGGGAGCTTGCCTCAGCATCAGCAGATAGGAGATCCATGCTCTACACCCTAACCAGAAACTAAGCATAGGTTGTATGAATTCCATCCCTTGAATCCTGGAATGCAAGAGCTCTAGACTGGGGACTCTGGAGCCACCCCAGAGGAGGCTCCCTGCCCTCTAAAAGTAAAAAGTCCCCTATGGAACTGCACAAAACCCCTAGGTCAGGGCTAGCATGTGATCCCCGGATGCCACCCCACTTTCATTCTCTACCCTGGACACTGTAAGGGCCTGGTTGGCCAGAGGGAGTCATTTTGTGTTTGTGTAGTGTACTTAGATTGACCCCACCCCTCCCAGAGGAACTTACTTGCAAAGCCTAGATACAAGGGCGGGTCAGGCCAGTTGAAGACATTCAATCAGTGGGGAGCACATATATCTACTAGGGTAAATTGAAATTCAATTGGCCACCTCTGGGTTACCTAGCAGTTTTTTTTTTTCTGTGTGTTGCAGACCTAGCATGACTGTGCAGTTTTCTCTGTGTATTGCAATCCCATTGGCCACCTGTGTGTGGGCAGGGCTCAACCACCTCTATAAAAGCTGGTCTGTGAGGCTGCAGGGGGATATAACAGGAGGAGTCAGAGTAGCCTAGGGGAGCCATTGGGAGCAGCCTCATCAGCCTCGCCACCCTGAGCAGTACCACCAGCAGCGCCGCTGCGAGTGGCCTCGCTGTCTTGAGCAGTGCCGCCGCCGGGAACTGCCTCTCAGGAGCTGGCGGTGCAGCCTCATCATGAGTGGCATTGCCGGGAGCCTCGTTGGCTGCAGCCTTGTCCAGGGAGTGGCCCCACTGGGAGCAGCCTGTGGTACAGTGAGGGTGGGGCAGGCAGCCTCCAGGAGGGACCCCAGGGCAGGAAGGCGGTGGCCCCCAGCAAGGCTCTGGCACCTACTAGTCAGTTTGGTTTCTAATGCATGGGGCTCGGGCACCTACACATCAGTTTGGTTTCTAATGCATGGGGCTCGGGCACCTACCGGTCAGTTTGGATTCTAATGCATGGGGCTCGGGCACCTACCGGTCAGTTTGGTTTCTGGTGCATGGGGCTCGGGCACCTACTGGTCAGTTTGGTTTCTAACGCATGGGGCTCAGGTACCTACCGGTCAGTTTGGATTCTAACGCATGGGGCTCGGACACCTACTGGTCAGTTTGGTTTCTAACACATGGGGCTTGGGCACCTACCAGTCAGTTTGGATTCTAATGCATGGGGCTCGGGCACCTACCGGTCAGTTTGGTTTCTAACGCATGGGGCTCAGGCACCTACCAGTCACTTTGGTTTCTGATGCATGGCGTGAAATAAAGCTTTGCTTGATTTTCGCTTTGTGTCGGTCTTGTTCCTTTGATCAAGGTCCCTAACAGACACTAATACGCAGTCTGACACAACCTATGTTCTGTCCTCCAATGAGCCACCATGGTAGCTGGTTCCAGAGCCAGCAGATCAAAACTAACATTCCCGTAGGCCCTAATCTTAACCCTAGGTTGGGTTTTCTGGCATCCATACACAGAGCCCTCCTCTTGAATCCCTCCATGTGGGGACATCTTTGCCATACAACAGGACTCCACATCTCCAGAATAAAATCACTATTTGGAGCTCCGCAAATCCCCCAGAGCAGGAGAAATTTCCATGACCCTAGCAGGCCACACACACAATCAGCAACACTAGCGTACACAAATTCTAGTCTGGTTTGAGTGAATGCCTAACACTCACCCTAACTTCATATTCTGGGGAGCTCACCTCAGTATCTGTAGATCGGAAACCCATGCCCTACACCCTAACTGTACACTGAATTAGTTTTTCAGAATTCCATCCCATCCCTTGAGTCCTGGAATGCAATTCTTCCAGATTGGGGATGTTGGAGCAACGCTACAGGACTCGCCTTGCCCTGCAGAAGGAAACTGTGATTGAGCCATGCCCATAGATCAGGAAAAACGTGCATGACCCATGATGCCACCCAATTTTGTTCTCCACCCTGGACACTAATATGCACTCTGACACAACCTGAATCCAGTCCCCCCAATAAGCCATTGGGACAGATGGCCCCAGAGCCAGCAGATCGGACCTGCCATGCCTCTAGGCCCTAATCCTAGCCCTAGGTTGGATTTTCAGGCATCCATACCCAGAGTCATCCTTTCAAATCCCACCACATGGAGGAACCCTGAAAAACAGTACAGAACTTCTGCTGCCATGCAGAAGGAACCCTTGCTTATTGCAGCTATGTATAACCCTCAGAATGGATGAAAGATGCATTGCCCCTGAGACCACGCCCAATTTTACATCTGGCCAGGACACAAACACTCATTGTGACCCTTAGCCTGAGCACCATTTTCAAAACAGCCTCACGGGTAGTTCTTCACAGAGTCAGGATATAAGGCCTCCCATACCACTAGGATCTAATCCTAAACATAGGTTGGCTCTTCAGGCATCCATACCCAGAAACCTCTCTGAAATCCCTCCTTATGGGGGACCCATGGGGCATAAAACAGGAGCCACCTTTCCCCCAGTATAGGCCAAAGTATTTGGAACTGCACAAAAACCCCAGAGCAGGAGCAAACTCCATGGCCCCATGAGGACACTCCATATTTGGAAGATGGCCTGGGCGCAAAATACAGCCTGAACGACCTCCTGACACTTACCTTAACCTGAGATCCACAGGAGCTTATCCAACATCTGAAGATTAGGCCTGCCATGTCCTAAGCTCTAACCCTAAACCAAGCTTCGGTTTTCAGACTTCTGTTCCAAGAGCCCTGGCTCACAAGCACTCCAGAGAGAGAACTCCAGAATCACACCACGGGACTCTGCTTACTCTCCAGAAGGAAGCCATGCTCATTGGAGCTGCACAAAACCCCCAGATGTGGAGAAACTGGCATGAATACAGAGGTCACACCCATTTATGAACATGACACAGGACCCTAATGCACATTCTTTCCCACAGCGTGAGCTATGTCCTCCATCTAGCCACCTACGTAGCTTGCCCCAGAGTCAGCAGATCGTTCTGCCATGCCCCTTGTCCCTAATGGTAACCCTAGGTTGGGTTTTTAAGCATCCATACCCAGAGCCCTGCTCTAGAATCCCACCACATGGGGGACCCCTGAGAAACAGAAAAGAACTTCTCCTGGCCCTCAGAAGGAATCCTTGTTTTTTGCAGCTATGTACAACCCTCAGTCGTGGAAGAAAGTTGTGCTACCCCTGAGGCCATTCACAAATTTACAGGCAGCCCAGGACACAAACACCCATTGTGACCCTTAGCCTTAGACCCACTTTCAACAGCCCCACAGGTAGCTCTTCGCAGAGCCAGGATATAAGGTCTGCCATGCAACTAGGACCTAACCCTAAGCATAGATTAAGTCTTCAGGCATCCATATCCAGAAACCTGGTCTGAAATCCCTCCTTATGGGGACCCATGAGCCATAAAACAGGACACCAACAGTCCCCAAGAATAGGCCAAATTATTTGGAAGTGGGTAAACACCCCAGAATGGGAGCAAACTCCATGGCCGCTTGAGGCCACCCCTACATTCAGCGGATTACATGGACACAAACTCCAGCCTGAGCGACCTCCTGACACTCGCCTTAACTTCAGATCCCCAGGAGCTCCTCCAGCGTCTGTAGATTGGTCTTGCCATGACCTAGGCCCTAACCCTAATCCTAGCTTCTGTTTTCAGGCTTCAATCCTGAGAGCCCTGGCCCACAAGAACTCCAGATAGAGAACTCTAGAACCACAGCATCGACTCTGCATAAACTACAGAAGGAAAACGTGCTCATTGGAGCTGCATAAAACCCACACATTTGGAGAAACAGGCACGACTAATGAGGGCACCCCCATTTATGTAACACAAACCTAGATCCTAATACACATTCTATACTCAGTCTGAGCCACGACCCCACGTCATCAACCCATGTAGCTGGCCCCAGAGGCAGCAGATTGGACCTGTCATGTCCCTAGTCCCTAATGCTAACCCTAGGTTGGGTTTTCAGGCATCCATACCCAGAGTCCTGCTCTCTAATCCCTCCATATGGGGACATCTGTGCCATATAACAGGCGTCCAAATCTCCCCCAGAATGAAGTCATACTTTTGGGGGCTGCACAAATCCCCAGATCAGGAGAAAACTCCATTGCCCCAGGAGGCCACAAAATCTTTCGGCAGCCCTAGCGGACACAAATTCTAGTCTGGTCTGAGCGAATGCCTGACACTCACCCTGACTTCAGAATCTGGAGAGCTTGCATCAGCTTCTGCAGATCAGGGATCCATGCCCCACACCCTAACCATAAAGTAAACTTGGGTTTTCAGAATTCCATCCCTTGAGATCTGGAATGCAAATTCTTCAGATTAGGGAATCTGGAGCTACACTGCAGGATTCTCCCTGCCTTCCAGAAGGAAACATTGCCCTATGGAGCTTCACAAAACCTGCATGGGGAAAACTGCATGGCCCCCAATGCCACCCCACATTCGTACTCCACCCTGTACACTAATATGCAGTCTGACACAACCTGAGTACTGCCTTCCAATCAAGTACTGGGACAGCTGGCATATAGCCAGAAGATCATATCTGCCATGCCCCTAGGCCTTAAACCAAACCTTTGGTTTGGGTATCAGGCATCCGTACCCAGAGCCCTCCACTCAAATCACTCCACATGGGGGATGCGTGAGCCACAAAACAGAACTGCTCCTGCCCCCCAGAAGGAAACTTGCCCTTTTGAGGTATGTAAATCCCCCAGAGTTGGAAGAAACCTGAGTAGACCCTGAGGCCACGCCCACTTTTGCAGGCTGCCCTGGACACAAACACCCATTGTGATCCTTAGCTTGAGCACCATTTTCAACACAGCACTATGAGTAGCTCATCCCAGAGCGAGGATATGAAGACTGCCATGCCACTAGGACCTAACCCTTACCGTAGGTTGGGTTTTCAGGCATCCAACCCACAACGCTGCTCTCAAATCCCTCCATATGAGTGACGCTTGGGATATAAAACCGGACACAACCCATCCCCAAGAATAAACTAAACTCTTTGTAACTGCACAAAAAACCCAGAGGGGGACAAAACTCCATGGCCCCATGAGGCCACACCCACATTTTGTGGGACACATGAACACAAACTCTAGCCTGAGCAACCTCGTGACACATGCCTTAACTTGAAATCCATGGGAGCTCGCCTCAGCGTCTGTAGATGGGGACTGCCATGCCCTAGGCCCTATCGCTAACCCTAGTATGGATCTTCAGATTTTCATCCCTAGAGTCGTGGGTCACAAGCCCTCTAGAGAGAGAATTCCAGAGCCATAACATGGGACTCTGCCTACATCCAGAAAGATCCCATGCTCAATGGAGCTGCACAAATCCCCGAGATCTGGAGAAACCTGCATGGCCAAAAGGCCACAACCTTTAATGGAACCTGACCCTGGATCCTAAAGCACATTCTGTCCCTCAGCCTTAGCCCTGACCTCCCATCAGCCACACACGTAGCTGGCCCCAGAATTGGCAGATCAGCCTGCCATGCTCCTAGTGCCTAATGCTAACCCTAGGTTGGGTTTTCAGGCATCCATACCCAGAGCCCTGCTCTCAAATCCTTCCATATGGGGATGCCCTAGCCATATATCAGGACTCCACCTCTCCTGGATAATGAAACCACGTTCTTTGAAGCTGTGAAAACCCCCAGAGCAGGAGAAAACTCCATGGCACCAGGAGGTCACCCACCCATTCCACAGCCCTAGTGGAACCAAATTCTAGTCTGGTCTGAGTGAATGCCTGACACTTGCCCTAACTTCAGAGTCTGGGGAGCTTGCCTCAGCATCTGCAGATCGTAGATTCATGCCTAGACCCTAACCATACACTGAGCTTGGATTTTTAGAATTTCATTCCTTGAGTCCTGGAGTGCAAGGACTCCAGATGGGAGATTCCAGGGCCTCACCACAGGGCTCTCCATGCTCTCCAGAACACAACCGTGCCCTGTGGAGTGGCACAAAATCCCTAGATCGGGGGACAGGTATGGCCCATGATGTCGCCCCAGTTTCATACACTACCATGGACGCCAATATGAATTCTGAAACAATCTGTGTCCCGTACTCTAATCAGCCACCAGTACAGCTGGCCCCAGAGCCAGCAGACCAGCCCTGTCTTGCTGCTAGGCCCTATTCCTAACCTTATATTGGGTTTTCAGGCATCCACAACAAGCACCCTCCTCTTGAATCTCTCCATACGGGGGACCCCTGAGCGACAAAAAGAACTCCTCCTGTCCCCCAGAAGAAAATTGTGCTTTTTGGAGCTATATAAAACCCTCAGAGTTGGAAGAAACCTGTCTAGGCCTGAGGCCACGCCCACTTTTGCAGGCCATCCTGGTCACAAAGACCCATTGTGACACTTAGACCGAGCCCCATTGTCAAAAAAGGCCAATGGGTAGCTCAACCCCAAGCCAGGATATAAGGACTGATATGCCACTAGGACCTAACCCTTATTGTAGCTTGGGTTTTCAGGCATCCATACTTGGAACTCGGTTCTCGAATCTCTCCATGTGGGGGACCCCTTAGCGCTAAAACGCCTATCCCCACAATAGAGCAAACTGTTTGGAACTGTGCACAAACCGCAGAGCGGGAGAAACCTCCAAGGCCACACGAGGCCACCCCACATTTGATGGATGGCATGGAAACAAACTCTAGCCTTTGCGACCTCCTGACCCTTGCCTTAACTTCAATTTTCAGAGAGCTCGCCTCAGTGTCTGTATATCGGGCCTGTCATGCCATAGGCCCAAACCCTAGACCTAGTTTGGGTTTTCATACTTATGTCCTCAAAGTCTTGTCCACAAGCCAGAGTTGGCAGATTGGACCTTATATGTCCCTACACCTTATCTCAAACCCTATGTTTTACTTTTAGGCATTCATCCCCAGAGCCCTGCTCATGAATCCTTCCAAATGGGTTACCCTAGAGGCATAAAAGAAGACTCCACCTTTCTCCCAGAATGAAACCTTGCTATTCAGCATTGCACAGAACCCCCAATGCAGGAGAAACCTCCATGTCCACAGGAGATCACCTCAACTTATGGTCGCCCTAGTGGTCACAAATTTTTTTTCACTTTTTTTTAAATTTCTTTTCAGCTTAACAGTATTCATTGTTTTTGTACCACACCCAGTGCTCCATGCAATACATGCCCTCCCTATTACCCACAACCTGGTTCCCCCAACATCCCACCCACTGCCCCTTCAAGACCTTCAGGTTGTTTTTCAGAGTCCATAGTCTCTCATGGTTCACATCCCCTTCCAATTTCCCTCAACTCCCTTCTCCTCTCCATCTCCACATGTCTTCCATGTTATTTGTTATGCTCCACAAATTAGTGAAAACATATGATAATTGACTCTCTCTGCTTGACTTATTTCACTCAGCATAATCTCTTCCAGCCCCATCCATGTTGCTACAGAAGTTGGGTATTCATCCTTTCTGATGGAGGCATAATACCCCATCACGTGTATGGACCACATCTTCCTTATCCATCCGTCCATTGAAGGGCATCTTGGCTCTTTCCACAGTTTGTCAACCGTGGACATTGCTGCTATAAACATTGGGGTAGAGATGGCCCTTCTTTACACTACATATGTATCTTTGGGGTAAATACCCAGCAGTGCAATTGCAGGGTCATAGGGAAGCTCTATTTTTAATTTCTTGAGGAATCTCCACACTGTTCTCCAAAGTGTTTGCACCAACTTGCATTCCCACCAACAGTGTAAGAGGGTTCCCCTTTCTTCACATTCTCTCCAACACATGTTTTCTGTCTTGCCAATTTTGGCCATTCTAACTGGTGTAAGGTGGTATCTCAATGTGGTTTTAATTTGAATCTCCTTGATGGATAGTGATGATGAACATTTTTTCATGTGTCTGAAAGCCATTTGTATGTTTTCGTTGGAGAATGGTCTGTTCATTTCTTCTGCCCATTTTTTGACATGATTATCTGTTTTGTGTGTGTTGAGAAGTTCTTTGTAGATCCTGGATATCAGCCCTTTGTCTGTAGTGTCATTTGCAAATATCTTTTCCCATTCCGTGGTTTGCCTTTTTGTTTTGATGACTATTTCCTTTGCTGTACAGAAGCTTTTGATCTTGATGAAGTCCCAAAAGTTCATTTTTGCTCTTATGTCCTTTGTCTTTGGAGACATATATTGAAAGAAGTTTCTGGGGCTGATATAGATGAGGTTACTTCCTACATACTCCTCTAGGATTCTGATGGATTCCTGTCTCATATTGAGGTCTTTTATCCATTTGGAGTTTATCTTTCTGTATGGTGTAAGAGAATGGTCAAGTTTCATTCTTCTACATATAGCTGTTCAGTTTTCACAACCCCATTTATTGAAGAGACTGTCATTTTTCCACTGTATATTTTTTCCTGTTTTGTCGAAGATTATTTGACCATAGAGTTGAGGGTCCATATCTGGACTCTCTACTCTGCCCCACTGGTCAATATGTGTGTTTTTATGCCAGTACCATGTTGTCTTGGTGATCACAGCTTTGTAGTGAAGCTTGAAATCAGGTAATGTGATGCCGCCAGTTTTGTTTTTGTTTTTCAACATTTCCTTAGCAATTCAGGTCTCTTGTGATTCCATACAAATTTTAGGATTCTTTGCTCCAGCTCTTTGAAAAATACCGGTGAAATTTTGATCGGAATGGCATTAAAAGTATAGATTGCTCTAGGCAGTATAGATATTGCAACAATGTTTATTCTTCCGATCCAAGAGCATGGAATGGTCTTTCATATTTTTGTGTCTTCTTCAATTTCTTTCATGAGTGTTCTGTAGTTCCTCTAGTACAGGTCCTTTACCTCTTTAGTTAGGTTTATTCCCAGGTATCTTATGGTTCCTGGTGCTATGGTAAATGGAATCAATTCTCTAATTTCCCTTTCTGTATTTTCATTGTTAGTGTATAAGAAAGCCACTGATTTATTTACATTGACTTTGTATCCTGCCACGTTACTGAATTGCTGTATGAGTTCTAGTAGTTTGGGGGTGGAGTCTTTTGGGTTTTCCATATAAAGAATCATGTCATCTGCGAAGAGAGAGAGTTTGACTTCTTCATTGCCAATTTGAATAACTTTTATTTCTCTTTGTTGTCTGATTGCTGTTGCTCGGACATCTAATACTCTGTTGAAAAAGAGTGGTGAGAGTGGGCATCCTTGACTTGTTCCTGATCTCAACGGGAAGGCTGCAAGCTTTTTCACACTGAGAATTATAATTGCTGTGGGTCTTTCATATATAGATTTTATGAAGTTCAGGAAGGTTCCCTCTATCCCTATACTTTGAAGCATTTTAATCAGAAATGGATGCTGGATTCTGTCAAATGATTTTTCTGCATCAATTGAGAGGACCATGTGGGTCTTCTCTCATTGATTTGTTCTATCATATTGATTGATTTGCGAATGTTGAACCATCCTTGTAACCCAGGGATGAATCCCACCTGGTCATGGTGGATAAACTTTTTAATGTGCTGTTGGATCATGTTTGCTAGGATCTTGTTGGGAATCGTAGCATCCATATTCATCAGTGATATTGGTCTGAAATTCTGCTTTTTAGTAGGGTCTTTTTCTTTTTTGAAAGAGATCAGGGTAATGCTGGCTTCATAAAAAGTGTCTGGAAGTTTTCCTTCTGCTTCAATTTTTTGAAACAGCTTCAGGAGAATTAGTGTTATTTTTTCTTTGAAAGTTTGGTAGATTTCCCCGGGGAATTTGTCAGGTCCTGGGCTCTTGTTTTTGGGGAGTTTGTGTTAACTGCTTCAATCTCGTTACTAGATATCAGTCTATTCAGGTTGTCACATTCTTCCTGGTTCAATTTTGGAAGTTATAGTTCTCCAGGAATGCATCCATTTCATCTAGGTTGCTTAGCTTATCTGCATATAACTGTTGATAATAACTTCTGATGATTGTTTCCAGTTAATTGGTGTTCGTTGTGATCTTTCCCTTTTCATTCATAATGTTATTAATTTGGACTTTCTCTCTTTTCTTTTGGATTAGCAGTGGTTTATCAATCTTATTGATTCTTTCAAAAAACCAGCTTCTAGTTTCATTGATACATTCTACTATATCTCTCTTTTCTACCTCATTGATCTCTGCTCTAATCTTGATTATTTCCCTTCTTGTGTGTGGAGTTGGTTTGATTTGTTGTTTTTTCTCCAGTTCTTTCAAGTGTAGAGACAGCTGGTGTATTCTGGATTTTTCAATTGTTTTGAGGGAGGTTTGGATGGCTATGTATTCCCCCCTTGGAACTGCCTTTGCTGTATCCCATAGGTTTTGAACTGAAGTGTCTTCATTCTCGTTGGTTTCCATGAATTGTTTAAGTTTTTCTTTGATCTCCTGGTTGATCCAAGCATTCTTAGGCAAGGTGGTCTTTACCTTCCAGTTGTTTGAGTTCCTTCTGAATTTTTCCTTGTGATTGAGCTCCAGTATCAAAGCATTGTAATCTGAGGATTACATGCAGGGAATAGTGCCGGTCTTTTGGTATCGGTTGAGTCCTGCTTTGTGACCCAGTATGTGGTCTGTTCTGGAGAAGGTCCCATGTGCACTTGAGAAGAATGAGTATTCTGTTGTTTTAGGGTGGAATGTTCTGTATATATCCATGCAGTCCATCTGGTCTAATGTGTCATTCAATGCTCTTGTTTCTTTATTGATTTTCTGCTTCGATGATCTGTCTATTACTGAGAGAGGCGTTTTAATGTCTCCTACTATTAATGTATTCATATCTGTATGACTCTTTATCTTGATTAATAGTTTTCTTTTGTAATTGGCTGCTCCCATATTGGGGGCATAGATATTTACAATTTTTAGATCATCTTGGTGGATAGAACCTTTAAGAATTATGTAGTGTCCTTCTGTATCTCTGACTACAGTTTTAGTTTAAAATCTAATTTATCAGATATGAGAATCACGACCCCGGCCTTCTTTTGAGGCCCATTGGCATAAAAGATGCTTCTCCATCCCTTCACTTTCAGTATGGGTGTATCTTTAGGTTCAAAATGGTTTCTTGTAGACAACATATGAATGGGTCTTGTCGTTTTATCCAATCTGCATCCCTGTGTCACTTTATGGGCGCATTTAGGCCATTCACATTGAGAGTGGTTATTGATACATACACTTTTATTGACATCGTGTTACCTTTAAAGTCGTTCTTTCTGTAGATTGTCTCTGTATTTCTGCCCAATGATATTCTTAGGATTTTTTCTCTTTTATAGAACCCCCTTAATATTTCCTGCAGTGTCAGATTGGTGGTCGCATAGTCTTTTAAGCCTTGCCGGTCTTGGAAACTCTTTATCTCTCCATCCATTTTAAATGTCAGTCTTGCTGGGTAAAGTATTCTTGGCTACATGTTCTTCTCATTTAGTGCCCTGAATATAATTTGCCAGCCCTTTCCGTCTTGCCAGATCTCTGTGGACAGGTCTGATGTTATTCTAATGGGCTTCCCTCTGTATGTAAGGAGCTTCTTTGATGTAGCTGCTTTCAAGAGGGTCTGCCTACAGTTATAATTCTTCATTCTTACTATCAGGTGTTGTGAGGACTTTCGAGAATCTATAATCTTGGGAGAAAACCATTCTGCCTGTAGTACAGGAAAGCTGGTTCCATTCGTGAGATTGGGAAAATTTTCATAGACAACTTGTTCCAGTATATCTTCCAGACTTCTGTCTTTCTCTTCCCCTTCAGGGATTCCAATAATTCTGACGTTGGAACATTTCATGGCATCACTTATTTCCCTGATTATGTTTTCGTGGCTTCTGAGCTGTTTGTTCCAGGCCTCCTCCGGAGAGTTTCTCTCTCTTTAATTGTCCTCAGATCACTAATTCTATCTTCTGTCTCAGTTACCCTAACTTTTAGAGACTTTAGATTAGATTGGAACTCATTGAGAGCATTTTGTACATCATCCCTGGTGGCTTTCAGTTCTGCCCTAACATTGTGAATATCATCACTGGTGGCTTTCAGTTCTGCTCTAATCAATTCCATTTGGTCATCCATCGTTTTCTCCAACCTAGCTATTGCCTGGATAATTGTTAGCCTGAATTGCCTTTCTGACATATTGTCTATGTGGATAGCCATTAGCTCTGTTGTAGAAGGCCCACCCTCTCTATTTTTCTTCTGTTAGGCCTTCCTCCTCCTAGTCCTTTTGGTGAGAGATGACTGAATGGCTGTAGCTGGGTGTATTGACTGTGGTGCTGTCAAGGTGCACCTTGGAATGCTTCTGAGCAATCAGGAATCCTCACCCAAATGAAAGAAATACTAAAAGAAAAGGAAAAAAAAAGAGAGGGAGAGAAAGATACAGGAAAAAAGGGGAATATAAAAGAGAAGGCGCAGACCAAATGGGCCCCAAGGTAAGATTTTTGAAGTATACAAAAAAAAACAGACAAAAAAATAGACTGATAAAAGTATATGATAAGAAGGGAGACAATGGATAAGTGACTCTTAATCTCAAAAAACAAACTGAGGGTTGCTGGGCAGAGGGGGGTTAGGAGAGGAGGAGTGGGGTTATGGACATTGGGGAGGGTATGTGCTATGGTGAATGCTGTGAAGTGTGTAAACCTGGCAATTCACAGACCTGCACCCCTGGGGATAAAAATATATTTCTCTTGTCATATAATTTTTTAATTTTTTTAATTTTTAAATTTTTAAACATATACGTTTAAATTATATTAATTATTTAATTAATTATATCAATTAAATAATTTAATTAATTAATTTGATTAACTAATTAATTTAAATTATATTATATATTGTATAAACATAAAATATATGTTTATAAAAATAAAAAATAAAAATAATCTAAAAAGTATATGACAAGAAAAAAAATATATGTATATATATAAAAGTAAAGCAAGGAATAACCTCGTCTAAAAGAACCCCAACTATAAGATTTATATACTATCAGGACAAACACAAATACACAGAAACAGTGGCAGAAGTAAAAGATGAGAGAGTGCTTATAACTTCTCAGTATGGGCGAGGAAGCTTATTTGGATTCTTCCTGGATATATCTTGATATCTTTGTTAAGGGACTCAAATTTCCTAAGATAAAGGGGGATTAAAAATTGGTTTGCCTACCCCTGTAGGCAAGCACAGGGGTAGCATTGATTGGGGAAAGGGGATTACCTTGGTGATTAACTCCATATGAATATTAGACAGTAAAAATAAAAAAAATAATAAACCAGACTAAACTAAACTAAAATTTAAAAAGTGAAAAAAACAGAAAAACAAAAGAAAAACATGGCTGTATGTATCAAAAAGTTCAAGTTTGAAGGTTATTATAGAATTTAATGTACTGGACATCTCACTTTGATGGTGAATAGGTTAAAATATTATCTATACATATAAAAAAAAAATGAACCAGAATAGTGGTAACGAGTTAAAAATAAAAGTTTTATCTATGAAGTAGTGGTGGTTGTTCTCTTGTTGTCCTTTTTTTTTTTTTTTTCCTTTCTGGTTGGTTTTCTGGGGGAGGGGCCTGCCACTTGGGTTTTCATTCAGTGATGTTCCCTGAGCTAAGTCCGCTCACTCCCCTCAAGGGGTGGGCTCTGAGGAAACAGTTTTTTTTTTTGTTTGTTTGGTTGTTGTTGTTGTTTTTTTAAGATTTTCATTCAGGCTTTTGTTCTCTGGACGTTTTTATGGTTGTTCATCTGTTTTCTCTCACCTTGACAGCTTTTGATGGGTTTTGGAGCTTTAGAGGAAAGCAAACTGTACCCTGACCTCCCTCTCAGATAGAAGCCTCAGCTTGCTCCCCTGTGGGTGCTGGAAAGTGCCTTAATTCCTCCTTGGCCACTGGCAGAGCAGGTTCTGGGTTGTGGTCACTATGGATGCAGGATCCCTGCTTGTATCTAAAACCATGGCAGCGGCAGCCATCTGGGCAGCTCCAGACCACCAGAGAGGTTCCAAGTAGTGATCGCACACTGATATTTTCCAACTGGCCCAGGCTGGGAGTGCCTGGTCTCTCTGGGTCCCAGAGCTCGCTGCTGGCGCCTGCGTGCACCTCTCCCAGGGGCGTGCATGTCTCAGGCTCTTATCGCTGGGCACGGGTCTAAGAGCCCCAGGCTGGTGCCTGCCCGCACCTCTCTCAAAGGAGGGTGTGAGGTGCACTAGTCTCAGTCTCTGATAGCAGGGTCTGGCATTCTGCCATCTGGCAAGGCTCTCAGCTCCTCACTGGAGCCAGACCCCATGCTTCCTTGGGCAAGCTGGTGGCTCAGGGACAAAGACCTGGTTTCTCCGCCGCACTCTCCCCGGCTCGGCACCAGGGGAGGCTGTCCTGGGTCCTGGGACATAAGTCCATGCCCCTAACCGCGCCAATTCCCACAATATCCCCCCATGATCCTTTGCTCATTTTTGAGTGCTTTCAACCAGACTCCAAGTTAATGCTGCTCCTCAGAGGCAGAGCACTCTTGTATTGGTGTATTACTTTCCAATTGGTTGCCTCTGGTGGCTCCCTCCCCCTTTTGTTTATCTTCCAATATCAGTCCGATGTTCCCACTCCATTTTACTTGCCCACTGGCATCTTCTGCCCCTGTAGAGATCCCGATGTGTACAATGCTGATCTCAGGCTGATTTTCTGGGTGATCAGAGTTCTTTGGTAGGTAATCAGCTCACTTTAATGTACAGGCTAAAACGGCTCCTCCTCCTACTTCCCCGCCATCTACTCTTTCCCCTAGTGGTCAAAAATTTTAGTTTGAGAGAATACCTGACATTGGCCCTAGACTCAGATTCTAAGGAGCTCAACTAAGCATCTGCAGATCCGGCCTGCCATGCCCTACAGCCTTTCCCAAACCCTAGCTTGAGTGTTAAGACTTCTTTCCCCAGAGTCCTGGCGCACAAGCCTTCCAGACTGGGGATTCAGGAGCCATACTTCAGGACTCTCCCTGCCCTCCAGAACAAAGCCATACCTTATGGTGCTGTACAAAACCCCGCAGATTAGGAGAAACATGCATGGCCTCTGAAGCCACCCCCATTTGAGAAGCCCTCCCTGGACGTTAATGCACATTCTGTCGCTCACCCTGAGACAGGACCTCCATTCTGTCACCCACGTAGGTAGCCCAAAAGCCAGCAGATCAGACCTACCATGCCCCAGTCCCTAATTGTAACCCTAGATGTGTTTTCAGATATCTGTCCCCAGTGGTCTACTTTAAATCCTTCCATATGGGAGATCACTGATCCAGAAAACAGGACTTCTCCTGCCTTCCTAAAGGAATTCCTGTGGTTTGGAGCTGTGTAAAATTCTCAGGGTAAGAGACATCTGCATGGCCCAGGCCACCCCCAATTACAGAGGGCTCACTAGACACAGGCCAATTTGTGAACCTCATTCTGAGCTGCGTTTACAATCATTCCCCAAGGTAGCTCCGCCCAGAGACAGCTAATAAGGCATGCCATGCCCTAGGCCCTAATCCTAACCCTAGATTGGGTTTGTAGGAATTCATACCCAGAACCTTGGCTCAAATCCCTCTATATGGGTGACCCTTGAGCCATAATATAGGACTCCACCTGTCCCTCAGAATAAAACCTTCCTAATTGGAGCTGCACAAAATCACCATGACTGTAGTAACCTCCATGGGCACATGAGGCCACCCCCCTATTTGGAAGAAATCTTGGACACAAAGTCCAGCTTGAATGAACCCCTGACACTCACCCTAAATTCACAATCCATGGAAACTTCCTCAGAGTCTGCAGGTTGAGCCAACCATGTCCTAGGCCTATCTTGGGTTTTCAGACTACCATCGCAAGAGTTCAGACTACCTTAAACCTATCTTGGGTTTTCAGACTTCCGTCGCAAGAGTCCAGGCCCACAAGTACTCCAGATAGAGAACTCAGGAACCACAAAATATGTCTCGGCCTGCCCCCCAGAAGGAAACTGTGCCCTATGGAGCTGCACAAAACCCCAAGATTATGGACACGTAATCCAAATCCCCAATTTGGTATGCCACTTTGGACACTAAATCAGTCTGACAACCTGAGTCCCATTCTCCAATCAGCCACCAGGACAGCTGGTCCCAGAGCCAGAAGATGGGATCTGCCATGCCCCTAGGCCCTAACCTAATCCTAAGTTGGGTTGTAAGTTATCCATACCCAGAACACTGTTCATGAATCCCTACTTATGGTGGACACCTGAGCCATAAAACTGGACTCCTCCTGTCCCGTAAAATAAATCTTGCTAATTGGAGCTGCACAAAACCAGCAGGGTGGTAGTAACCTCCCTGGCCACATGAGGCTTCTCCAATATTTGGTGGAATGCATGGACACAAAGTTCAGCCTCAGCCAATGACTGGCACGGACCCTAAATTTACATCCCATGGAGCTTGCCTCTGCATCTGTAGATCTCCCTGGCCATGCCCTAGGCCCTAACCCTAACACTAGCTTGTATTTTTAGACTTCCATCCCAAGAGTCCTGGCCCATAAGCCCTCCAGATAGAGACTTCTGGAATGACAGCACAGTACTCTGCCTGCCCATCAGCAGAAACGGTGCACTGGGGAGCTGAAAACACCCCCATATTATGAGAGTCCTGCATGGCCAAAGAGGACACCCCCAATTTCGGAACCTGAGTCAGAACACTAATACACATTCTGTCCCTCAGCCTGAGCCCTGACCTACAGCCAGCCATCCACGTATATGGCCCCAGACACAACAGATCAGACCTGACATGACCCTAGTCCCTAACCCAAACCCTAAGTTGGGTTTTTAGGAATCAATACCCAATCCCTGCTCTAGTATCCCTCCATATGGGGGACCCCTGAACCATAAAACAGGAAAACAGCTATACCCCAGAATAAACGAAACTTTGGAACTGTGCAAAAAAAAAAAAAAAAAAAAAAACAAACAAACAAAAAAAAAAAAAACAAAAAGTTTTTGAAAACTCCATGAACCCATGAAGCTACACAAAAAATCAATGGTTCTCATGGACACATTCTCCAGCTTGAGTGACCCCCTCAAACTTGCCTTAAACTCAGATCCCGGGGAGTTTGCCTCAGCATCTGTAGATTGGGCCTGCCATGCCCTAGGCCCTAAACCTAGCATTAGCTTGGTATTTCATACTTCTGTCCTCAGAGTCCTGGTCCACAAACCCTCCAGATAGGGAACACTGGAGTCAGAGTATGTTTCAAGAAGGAAAACAGGCCCTATATATCTGCATGGAACCCCAAGATTATGAGACAAATTCAAGAAACCCCAAGCCACTCCAACTTATGAAAGCCAGCACTGGAGACTAATACAATTCTGTCCCTCAACCTGCGTCCTACCTCCAGACAGACACCCATGCAGCTGGCAAAAAAGGAGCATATTGATCTGCCATGCCCCTAGGCCCTTATACTAACCCTATATTAGTTTTTCAGGCATCCATACCGAGCCCTGCTCTTGTAATGCCTAATGGAACCTGATGTATTGGTGGTAAGGTTGGCATCAATGTTTGCAGCGTGTGAAAAAGCCATTCTCCTGGGAATTCTGGAAGCCAGAGACCCATCGTGTTGGCAGACAGCAAGAGTACAACTTTCTGTATCAGATGTCTCCAGCCAAGTAACTCTAGTAGTGAACTACACTAGAATGTGGGAGCCTGGTTGCAGTGTTCCAAATTCTATTGGGATCTGCAGTCAAGGAATTGACTAAACTGCCTGAAATAACCTACCCAGTTCCACCGTGGATTATCACCTACACAAATAGTGTTCAGGACTGTTGTATGCCCATCTCCTTTGTGCATGCAAGGCCACATCTGTACACAGTGACTCCAACACACACATCTCCACAGGCCCCCAAGGAAGGACTGAGTGCAGCAAGGGCCCCACCTGACTTCAGACACAAATCTCCACTCTTACCTGTTTGTGACTCTGGATAAGCCATTATGCCTGTCCGGGGCGGTCTGTATCTTGTATATACAATACAGATGATTGTAGCATGGACTTCCTCCACATGTCCACAAGCATGTGTGGAATAATATCTCTGATATTGGAGGAATGGTGTCACATGTAGTAAATACCTTCAAGCACATTTTCCTCCTCTTCTCAATTTCTCTGAGTCTGCTACTCGTCAGATCCGACCCTACAGTCCCTAATGGTGTGTGAAAGTGTGTATGTGTGTGTGTGTGTGTGTGTGTGTGTGAGAGAGAGATCGTGTGCATGCATAATCACTTGTGTGGGCACACACCTGTTCATCGGTGCTCATATTCTGGCATCCGAGAAGATGCCAGGCCCATCTACAGAGGGGTGGGCCATACTTTCCCAAGACCGTAGGCTTTCTATTTTTCAAAGAAAACCCTAAAGAAAGGATTAGACCTTTGGCCTTTGATGGTCAGAATCCACCCTTACAATTAAAGACTTCATATCCTGTGCTGAGACCTATTAAATCCTTCCTAATAGGTGTTATGTGGATAGGGGTCCACACAATGTGTTGCTATGATCTGGGCTCCCCCTCAGACAAGAACTTCCTGGAATGCCTCCTGTCTATGATATCAATTCTCTCTCTTATCCTGAAACCATCTACATGTCCGTAGGTGATGCCTTCAACACAAATTTCTCCAGAGCCCTGCACTGAGACCTAGGTGCATCCAAGCCCCCAATTTTGAGGACACTCACAAATGGTTGGGTTGATGCCAGCTTTGGCCTTCTTAACAGTCTGTGATTTTGGGCAAGGCACTAACTATGCAGCTGTCTTTACCTTCTCCTCCCAGTAGTTCCCTGAAATCTCATATCCTGTTTAATCATCTTTGTGTAACCCTGTCCATTGGAGTGTGGTTTGGACTGAATGATTCCTTCCATTCCACAGAACATGGCCACATGACCCAAAAGCCCCATCTGAGATTTTGCTCTAAAAGCTCATTACCTATCCCCGTGCTGCCTCTGACCCATGTTCTCTCTCATATCCTCACCCTGGAGTACAAGACACTATGTTGAATCTTTTTATAGTACACACATGGGCCCAGAACATACCAAGGAGGACCAACAAATGTCAGAAGAATTCAGGCCTTTTGAGATGGACTGAATCCTGCCAACACCCCTATGTGAACTCAGATTCTCAGTGAAGCAGGTCCTGAATTAATGTTATCAACAGCCCCAAAGTACTGTGGGGCTCTGGCAGGATCCCCTAGGTAAGCAGTCCTGGATTCCTGAACTTAAAGACTCCTCAGAGAATTTGAGATAGTGTTTGTTGGTTAAGAAACTGAGTGTGGGATAATGTGGTCACACAGCACTAGGAGCAGGACACTGATAGTGTCCACCTGCCCCAGGTCGTGGCCTTCCTCCCTTTCTTCTGCTCCCCCCTTCAGCATCCTCCTTTCTAGCACTCTGGCCTCCTTTCTAACCCCCACTCCGGGAACATCATATTCTGCTTCTGATCCTCTGCACCGTGGTAACCTCTGTCGGGCTAAATAGAGGTGGATTTTTTGCAGGGTTGCCGCCTTCTTTCCCTGCCACAGGAATTCTCAATGTCATCTCAGCATAGCCTTGGTTGTCCCTCCCGTGGTGGAGTTCAGGACCCATTTTAGTCCCATAAACTTGTGTTATGTAGCAAATGCTCCTTTCATTCACATTTTCAGTTCATGATTGTGCATCTGCCCCTCTAAACCCTGAGCTCCTAGAGGGAGAAATTGTTTGCCTGATAAGGAGTGGCACCACCTGCGTGTTCAGGGCCCAGATGTTGAATGAACAGGAGAGAGGAGCCAGTCCACCACCAATCAGCTCTATTGCCCACCCAATTGATTTGGGTCATGTGTAAGTACTGTTGTTTTCTTTTGTTTCCTACATCAACTCTGTGTTCCATGTAAGAATCAAACTCATGACCTTGAGATCAAGAACCTCTTGCCCTACTGACTGAGCAGGCCAGGTGCTTCTTTGGTCATTTTCTCTAGGTTCTAGGCTGATAATTACGGACGTTTGCTTCCTTATTTCAACATCCTTTAGTTATATTCCCTTATGCTGAATTACCAAATAACTCCCCTAATTATGGTGGCATTTTGCCACAGATTTCCTCACATGACAGTGCTGAGTGGATCTTCAGACTGGAGACTGAGCTCCTTCACGTGGTCTTTTAGGAGCCCAGAGTCCCTCCACCATGGTCCTTGCCACTCCTTTGATTGTCAAGCAATTCTGACGCCATCAGTACAAGGGGGAATGTCCCTGAATTAAAATGTTCAAGTGGTGAAACTTGTAGGAATCAGACAGAAAGAAACAGATTTGTGGCACAGACGTACTTATCATTTGAATGATGAGAGTCAAATAATTGGAAATGTCTCAGTTGTTCAATGATGGGTATTTGGGAACTGTCACTGAGAATGCCTGAGAGGACAGCAACGACAGTGCTTGTCCACTGTGGGGACATCAGGTAGAAGAAGAGCCC
Source organism: Meles meles (assembly GCF_922984935.1). Taxonomy (NCBI): domain Eukaryota; kingdom Metazoa; phylum Chordata; class Mammalia; order Carnivora; family Mustelidae; genus Meles; species Meles meles. The sequence continues at coordinate 44,672,629 of NC_060088.1, read as the reverse complement.
AGACCGAAAACTCTCACTACCTTCGCCCCACAGCATAACACACAAACACACACACACACACACACACACACACACACACACACACACACACTCACTCACACACAAACCAGAGGGAAAATCATTGGAATTGGGACAAAATCCATTACAGGTGATCATTTCTTGGAGAAGGAACCTGTTATTTAATTCATTATTTTACTACATAAATACCTTCTGGCTTAAAACTGAAGAACTATTTACTCTATTACCTGACTTGGTAGTAATAATTGGGAAGATTTACGATGTGATAATAATATTTTTTTTATAAATTGCCTTCTAAAATAGATTAAACATGGCCTATGCAGGATAATGAAAGAATTTAAAGTTGTCTCATGGACCCAGAATTCCCCCCCCATTTCCACCATCTAAGATATTGTTATGAAAGGGAACACTACCCCAGATAATGAGAGTAGCTTGTTTTGGGATTTCCCATGGTGATAGTTCTTTCAGGAACTTTCATTTGTAATAAAATTTTACTTTTATAAAACAATGAAAAAATTATGTATCTTTCTTATATTCTGTAGCCAGACAGAGAAGTCCTTATTGTAGGATTCAAATCACATGAAAATCCCAGATGAGGTATAGTACCAGAGACAGAGAGAAGCACAGTGGTTGCAGGGACTGGGTTGTGGTAGTGAGCAGTGAGTGATAAGTCGCACAGGTTTCTCTGGGATGGAAATGTTCTACAAGTAATTAGTTGTGCAACACTCTTAAGGTACTTAAAGTCACCTCACTATACCATTGAAAAGGATCAGAGTAAAGTTTTAAGGAAACTCTAATAATACTTTATTTAATGAACAAAATCTTTTCAGCCATTTTACAAGTGTATAAAAAACACAAAAATTACTAAGAGGGCAAGGAAACCTATACTTGAGGTTCCAGCCAGCACGAGCTGCTCCTTGGGGGCTGAGTCTGGTTATACCACTGAGACAAGTGCTGACTTGAGCCCCTAGGAACCAAAAAGGAGCATGGGCAGAATCCTGCTGGACCTTCCAGTCAGGTAAAGGGGCTGATAGTTCTTCTATCTCAGGAGAGTCCATTAGAGCCCTGACCACACCCTGTATGGGCCCCAACAGGGGAGGTGGTGCCACTGCTCTTGCTGAGGGGTGAGCTCCAGCACCAGGGATAGGATGTGCCAGCTTTGTGTCCGAAGATACAGTGGGTGCCACAGTGGAGCGAGTTCCTGAGGTAGTTCAGGATCTTTCTCTGGGCCTAGTGCTGTAGATCCTTAAAAAGAAAGTATCATCAGCATGATTGACTTCCCATGTCCTTCTTAAAAAGGGAAACTTTTCCCAGCACTCAGTGTCTTCTGTGTCCAGGAAGCAATACCTGGGAGGTCTCCCTGACTAAAGACCATGGGGAGAGGAATCTGAGACTACTCACTCCTCTCGGCTCAAGTGTACTCGAGGCTTGGTCAGTGTGGCCCACTCAGCACCCTCCACAGGACCATATCAGTGCGTCCAGCCCTTCTCACTCCCAGACTCTGTCTCTGTGGGCTCAAGCTGTTGAAGGTGTGAGAAAAGAAGCTGGGTATGGTGATCCAAATCTGAGCCTGGCATATTGAGCCCCATGCTGAATATACCAGCAGCATATTCAGCCTGGGAAATTCTGGGGGCTGGACAAAATCCTTGGGCTATTGTTCTAGCCATGTGTTCAAGATGGAGGAGATGGCCCTGGGAAGAGACTGTTAGTCTGAAGAGTCAGAAGACAGGGCACCCTCCCAAGCCAATATTCCAGAGAACCCCAGTGGGAACCTGGGACTCTGGGCTTCCAGCTCCTGTCAGAGATCAGTCCTAGTCTTTGTCCACCTGTGATCTGGCAGTCCTGCCTGAGACAAGTCTCATCATAGAAGACCGGGCGCAAAAGGCACTATGAGTGTGAGTGCTGATCAATACTGTGAACATTTCTGTCCTTCTTAGGGGATCTGGACACACTCCTCAATCTGTCTCCTTGTCCACTTGCCACAGAATTCAACTGCATGTTCCCAGGGACGGGTGGTGTCTGGTCCCTTAATTACCTTCGCTGCACATGCCACTGTGCTGTGAAGAACCAACCAAGGAGGGAACTAAGGGACTCTGTCTCTACTTAGGCCTTTCCAGGAACCCCCAGTACCTCAAATGTTACCTCCTCTGCCCTTGTCCTGCCTCTTTCACTAGTTGCCACGAGTGGGTCTCCTTCCACTGACACTATTCTCCACAGGGTGTGGAATGTCTGGTCCGTGAGCTCTCACTGGGTCTTCTGAGCACCCTCTGGGCACCCAGTGTCCAGGTTCCAACAGATTGCTATGTGTGATGTTTACTACACCCTCTGTTCTGGGTCCCTGCATTGGTGTTGAGTCAGGACTGGAAGGGTTGGAGCTGGGTGTGGAATGACTCCCTTAGGGGCTAAATCTGTCCTCTAGCCCCTCTGCTCTGTAATGTTGCCCACATACACAGTTCCCCTGGGACCCTTCCTTTCTCCAGAAGGAACTCTCAGAACTTCTCCCTTAAGGAGGAATCACAGATGTGTGGGATGAAGGTCCGAGAGTCCCTTGGGATGAGAGAAGGCCCTCATGCATCAGCCAAAGCTCACTCACATATTCTGCTACTCCTGGGATCTGCTGACCTCATCATACCTGGAGAAAATGCACCCATATCTAGTGGAAGCCAGGGGTCATCACATAAAATGTCGTGTGGATGTTACCTCTCATCATGTCTAGTGTCACTGTCCTCTAACTAGTCTCGAGCCCTGGGCTGCTATCTCCTCTGTGCAGGGTTCGTAGTGAGCTCCTAGAGGATCGCCTGTGATGAGTGGGACTTCCTGAATGCTTCCTGAGTGAAAGGGCCCCAACCTAGCCCATTACAGATATCTGCGTGGACCTGGACACCCTACTCACCCCCGGGGAAAATTGCTCTGGTTTCACCCAGGCACAGTCCTCATATAGAGTCTTGTATCTCCTTTAATTTTTTTAAAATTACTTTTCAGTATTCCAGAATTCATTGCATATGCACCACACCCGTCCTCCATGCAATGCATCCCCTCCATAATACCCACCACATGTCTTACCCAACGCCCCACCCCTGCCCCTCCAAAACCGTCAGATTGCTTTTCAGAGTCCACAGTCTCTCATGGTCCATCACCCCCTCTATTTTCCCCCAACTCCTTTCTCCTCTCCATCTCCCCATGTCCTCCATGTTATTCCTTATGGTCCACAAATAAAGGAAACCATATGACAATTGACTATCTCTGCTTGACTTATTTCGCTTAGCACAATCTCTTCCAGTCCCGTTCATGTTGATACAAAAGTTGGGTATTCATCCTTTCTGATGCAGGCATAATACTCTATAGTGTATAAAGACCTTATCTTCCTTTTCCATTCATCCATTAAACTTCATTTTGGCTCTTTCCACAGTTTGGTGACTATGGCCATTGCTGTTATGAATATTGGGGTATGTGTAGTCCTTCTTTTCACTACATCTGCATCTTTGGAGTAAATACCCAGTAGTGCAATTGCAGGGTCATAAGGAAGCTCTATTTGACATTGTTTTAAATTTGACACATCCATGAAAAATTTTTGGAACAGTGACAAGTATGTATACACACACACACACACACATATATATATAGTATATATACTATATATATGTGTATATATATACATACACACATATATATCCATATACATATAGATATATAGATATACATATACATATAAAAATTTATTTATTGGGCAGAGAGAGATTTCCTTAGAAGGAATACGAGCAGGAGTAGGAGAGGGAGAAGCAGGTTTCCCACTGAGGAGGGAGCACAATGAGGGGCTTGATAACAGGACCCTGGGATCATGACCTGAGCCAAAGGCAGAAACATAATGACTGAGCCCCTCAGGTGTCCCTAAAATATTTTAACTTGATATTATTCAGGTATGATTTATGAAGTTATTGACCTACATTTGCTCTGAAAGGATATTTAAGATTTCATTTTGACTAACATCTGAGAAGCAATTCGAATTACTCTGGGTTCTCAGTGTCTTGTCTCCTAGATCCTCTGTGGTAAAAGGACACTATAGAAAAAAAGCTACAATGGAAAGTCTTCTCACAAATATTCTACTACTGTCCTTGTACATACATTCCTTTTCTGCTGAAGGAAATCTGAAGTAACTTTCAGTAGAGTAGAAATCTAGGAAGTTTAGTTTTATGAAGGTGATAAAAGAGGTAATTTTTTATCTATACAAGAATGTAAGGGGCGCTTGGGTGGCTCAGTGGATTAAGCCGCTGCCTTCGGCTCAGGTCATGATCTCAGGGTCCTGGGATCGATCCCCGCATCAGGCTCTCTGCTCCACGGGGAGCCTGCTTCCTCCTCTCTCTCTGCCTGCCTCTCTGCCTACTTGTGATCTCTCTCTGTGTCAAATAAATAAATAAAAAAAAATCTTAAAAAAAAAAAGAATGTAAGTCATGGATGTTTTGCTTTAAATCTCATAAAGATATAAAATAGCATTATTATTACATTTTAAATAAGCTCTTCATATTTTATTAAGATTCCTATAAGTAAATAAATGATTATTTTTAAAATTTAATTTAATTTTTTGCTAGTTCCAGGTTTAATTATTTATGCACCATACTCAGTGCTCCATGCAATACATGCCCTCCTTAATACCCACCACCAGGTTCATGTATCCCCCATCCCTGCCCCTCCAAAACCCTCAGTTTGTTTCTCAGAGTCACAGTCTCTCATGCTTCATATCCTCTTCCAATTTCCCCCAATTCACTTTTTCTTTCCTTCTACTAATGTCCTCCATGTAATTTCCTATGTAGCACAAATAAGTGAAACTATATAATAACTGACTCTCTCTGCTTGAATTTTTTCCCTCAGTATAATCTCCTCCAGCCCTCCACATTGATAAAAAAAAAGTTAGGTAATCATCCCTTATGATGGCTGCATAATATTCCATTGTATATATGGACCATATCTTCTTTATCCATTGTCTGTTGAAGGGCTTCTTCGCTCTTTCCACAGTTTGGTGACTGTGGCCATGCTGTTATGAACATTGATATACAGATGGCCCTTCTTTTCACTACATCTGAGTCTTTGGGGTAAATACCCAGTACTGCAATTGCAGGGTCTTAGGGAAGTTCTGTTTTTAATTTCATAAGGAATCTCCACATTGTTTTCCAAGGCGGCCTCACCGACTTGCATTCCCACCAACAGTGTAAAATGATTCCCCTGTCTCCACATCCTCTCCAATAGACGTTGTTTCCTGTCTTGTTATTCTGGCCATTCTAACTGGTGTGAGTTGGTATCTCAATGTGGTTTTGATTTGAATCTCCCTGATGGCTAGTGATGATGAACATTTTTTCATGTGTCTGATAGCCATTTGTATGTCTTCATTGGAGAATGGTCTGTTCATGTCTTCTGCCCATTTTTTTGACATGATTATCTGTTTTTTGTGTGTTGAGTTTGAGAAGTTCTTTGTAGAACCTGGATGTCAGCCCTTTGCCTGTATTGACATTTGTGTATATCTTCTCCCATTCTGTGGGTTGCCTCTTTGGTTTGTTGACTGTTTCCTTTGCTGTGCAGAAGCTTTTGATCTTGATGAAGCCCCAAAAGTTCAATTTCACTTTTATTTCCTTGGAGACATATCTTGAAAGAAGTTGCGGTGGCTGATGTCGAAGAGGTTACCGCCTATGTTCTCCTCTAGGATTCTGATGGATTCCAATGCCTCACATTGAGGTCTTTTATCCATTTCGAGTTTAGCTTTGTGTATGGTGTAAGAGGATGGTCAATGTTCATTCTTCTATATATAGCTGTACAATTGTCCAGCTCCATTTATTGAAGAGACTGTCTTTTTTCCATTGTATATTTTTTCCAGCTTTGTTGAGGAATATTTGACCATAGAGTTTTGGGTCCATATCTGGGCTCTCTCCTCTCTTCCACTTGTCTATGTGTCTGTTTTTGGGCCAGTACGATGCTCTTTTGTTAATCACAGCTTTGTAACAAAACTTGAAAACACGCAACGTGATTCCCCCGGTTTTGTTTTTCTTTTTGAAAATTTCCTTAGAAATTTGGGGTATTTTCTGGTTCTATACAAATTTTAGGATTGTTTGTCCCAGCGCTTTGTAGGTGCTAGTGGAATTGTGACTTGGATTGATTTGAAGTATTCATTACTCTGTGTAGTAAAGACATTTTAATGAAGTTTATTCTTCTAATCCATGAGCATGGGATGCTTTTACATCTTTTTGTGTCTTTTTTAATTTCTTTCATGAGTGTTCTCTAGGTCCTTAACTACAGATCCTGTACCTCTTTTGTTAATTTTATTCCAAGTTATTTTGTGGTTCTTGGTGCTATAGTAATTGGAATCAATTCTTTAATTTCCCTTTCTATATTTTCATGGATAGTGTATAAGAAAGCAACTGATTTCTGTACATTGATTTGTATTCTGTCATATTACTGAATTGTTACATGAGTTCTAGTAGTTTGGGGATGGAGTCTTTTGGGTTTTCCATATAAAGTATCAGGTCGTCTGTGAATAGAGAGAGTTTGACCTTGTCTTCCCCAAACTGAGTATGTTATATTTCTTTTTGTTTTCTGATTGCTCTTTATATGACTCTAGTACTATGTTGGAGAACAGTACCGAGACTGGGCATTTTTTGCGTGTTCCTGATCTCAAAGGGAAGACTTTTAAATTTTCCCCATGGAAGATCACTTTCACTGTGGGCTTTTCATTGATATATTGATGAATTTGAGGAATATTCCCTCTATCCCTTTACTTTGAAGTCTTTTAATCATGAGCTGATCCTGTATTTTTATAAATGCTTTTTCTGCATGAATTGAGAGGACCATGTGGTTCTCTCTTCTCTTACTGATTTTTTTTTCACATTGATTGATTTGTGAATATTGAACCACTCTTGCCTACCAGAGATCAATCCTACAGAGTCATGGAGGGTAATCTTTTAATGTACTGTTGGATCCTATTAGCTAGGACCTTGTTGCGATCTTGGTGTCCACATTCATCAGGGATATTGGTCTGAAATTCTTCCTTTTGATGGGATCTTTGCCTGGTTTGAGGACCAGGGTAATTCTGACTTCAGAGAAAGAGACCGAAAGTTTTCATTTTCCTTCTATTTATCTCGTTCTCTATTTATTTTCCTTCTGTTTTCAATTTATATAAAGAACAACTTAAGCATTGGAAAGGGGTCATCACTGTGAAAGCTCCTACAAATGTTGAATGGCAAATTTTTAACTCATGATGACTGTACCTCTCCAGAGGCCAGTCCTACAGGCAATGCCCAGACGTCACGACAGGTATTATTAGTAATGAGCATCCACTTGGACCCTGTGCCTTCTCTTGAGGGAAGCCTTGTGCTGCTTGGGCCTCAGGATTTTGTTTTACACTAAGTGGTACCTCAATAAATCTGGGGAGAAATGTCATCACCACTGAAAAACATGTTCAGAGGGTTGTAAATGAACAAAACCATACTTCAGAATCTCTGCTATGAGTCAGTAATAACTTCATCTAACAATAAACCTCACCTCTGAGAGAGCATTAGATTTCGCTGATGGCATTTGATCAAGCATAAGGAAAGAAAAGGCACCATCGTGGTTTTTGTGTGCTATGTGAGGGAACAAAGACTTGAAGACTACATAGGCACATGGCCAGCATATGCGAAACAGGGCACTTAAGTTTTGGTGCTTTGCTTCCAAAGCCCCCACAACTTCTCTCACATCTCCACTGCCTGGAAGGGACTGCAAATTTCCACTCTGAGTTTGGCATCAACAGTGGCTTTAGTACTTTCTCTGGAGCCTCCTGTGGGGGGCACATTCCAGGTGAAAGATCAGGCCCAGTCCATGCTCAGCATTTAAGTACTTTTAGAATCCAATGGGTATTTCCCACACTGATGCTTCACGTTTCTCCTTCCCTCACTCCCAAACTCTTTTTATTACAGGCAGCTTCAGCATTAATCTTCCCACAGTCTTCAAAGTCTGTAGTTCTGGAGAAGAGCTCCTTGCTCTGGCAGTAAGGCCCTAGACAGTCACATCGCACACCCATGAGTGGAAGGAGTTGAGAAAAATTCACTCCAAACTTCCCTTATTGGGACCTAACATTTCACCTCACATAATGTTGCTGAAAGTAGAAATGCAGCTCCCTTATGGGTAATCTGTCTTCTTCACCTGGGCCAGCCATGGTTTCTTCCTTTTATTTTTAAGATTTTATTTATTTATTTGACATAGATCACAAGTAGGCAGAGAAGCAGAGAGAGAGAGAGGGAAGCAGGCTCACCGCTGAGCAGAGTGCCCATTGTGGGGCTCGATCCCAGGAACCTGAGATCATGACCTGAGCCAAGGCAGAGGTTTAAACCACTGAGTCACCCAGGTGCCCCCAGCCATGGTTTCTGTGTGATTACTAGAAGATACTCTCCTGTCAAAAAAAAAAAAAAAAAAAAAAAGTTCTTCAACGATTGAGCTTTAAGATAGGCACCTGACTTTTTTACAAAGAGGTATAAAGAATAGACTATGTGTTGCAAGTTGGAGGCAGAAAAGCTCAGCGATGGGAGAAGAAAAGCACCACTTAGGGTTCTGTTCAAATTGACCACTGGAAATAGCCTCTTGATGTGGTATGTGGACCTTTTGAAGGGAACAAACTTAAGTCATCATTTTGGATAAATATAAATATAAAATGAGACAAATTATGGATGAAGTTTCCTTTTTGATCATGTATATATTTGAAATATGTTGTATTTGAATGGATTTTGTTTGCCCTGTCAGTGTCAATGTTTCCCTCCACAAAACAAAATCTGAGACAGCTGGAATGATATTTGTCACTTATTAACTCCAGAAACTCCTAGAAATCCATAAACTCCAGATTATTGTTCCCAAGCCATCAACAGGGAAGCTCTAAGGAACGAGAGAGTTATTTGGTGGTTTCCATGGGTGATTGCAGCCCTCAGAGCCGAGGGTTGGGCCAAATCCAGAAAAAAGATTTATGAGGGAAGAAGGAAGACACCAGGCACCACAGACCATGGGATAGATGAAGGGTCCAAGGTTTCAAGATCAGAAGACTCAGTAGAGTATCCTCACTTCCAGATACTGCTGAGCTGTGAAGGAAATATCTGTATGAGTAGCAGAAGACTTAAAGCCAGAAACATTTTGGTGATCATGTGCATGTGACTTAACTGCTGTGTTCTCATCTGCTGGTGAGAGTGTTGACTGTTTGAGGGACAAGAGTGGAAGGAATTTGCACAGAACACCTGATGGCTTATTGGATACAATAGGACTACAATGGTTGGGAGATGCTCCCTGATCAACAACTATACAGGTTGGGAGCCTGTGTTTCTGCAAACATTCTGCTAAGTAGTTAGTAGGTTCCTGTGACCCAGTCATGTTTGTAGGGGGCAGCTCAGGACATAGCTTTGGGCCCAGTGCTGACTCAGCAAGCCCTGGACCAGCCAAACCACAAGCTATGTCAAGTTCCTAGGGAATGGTGGGCTGGGTTTGGACAGATTGGGGAAGACAGTGCTGTGGGTAAAAGGGGAATAGACTGAGAGCTAAATTCTTAGGATTTGAGTAGAGCTCTGGAGGAGAGTTGACCTGAGACTTTAAAGTGCTTTGGAAACACTGGGCAACCTTAGACTGGTGGAGAGGATCCTTCACATTCTACTTCAAAAGAGCAGAGATTTTCAGTACATCAATCTATACACCTTCATTTTATTTATTTATTTGGATTATATTTATTTATTTGACAGAGAGAACACAGAGAGACTGAGAGAGAGCACAAGCAGGGGAATTTTGAGAATAAGAAACAGACTCTCCACTGAGCAGGGAGCCCAATATGGGGCTCAATCCCAGGACCCTGGGATCATGACCTAAGCCAAAGGCAGGTGTTTAATGACTGAGCCACCCAGGCATCCCTATACATCTTCACTGTAGAAGAGAGAAGACTTGGCTTCATTCTAATACATAAGAGGAGAATTGATGGATGATATGGTTGTTCTATATCCATTTTTAAGTACTCTTTAACTCCAATTTGGGGCTCAACCTCATGACCCTAAGATCAAGAGTAAATCACCCTTCTGACTGAATTATCCATGTTCCCCTATGTTGAATATTTTGAGAAAACTTGACTCTGTTTTCCATAGTAGCTGCACCCATTCCTACCAAGACAGCCCGTTTACAGTCCCACCAAGAGAGCAGAGTTACCTTTCCTCCATATTTTGGCCAAAATTCTTGTTTGGTCTTCTGGATACTAGTCATGCAGACAAGTTACAGGTGACAGGTGACATCATTTTGGGCTTTGATTTGCATTTTCCTGGTGATAAGTGGTGGTGAACATCTCTTCATGTATTTGTTGGCCCTCTGTGTGTTTTCTTTGAAAAAGAGTATCTAGTCTGAACTCTGCTTATCTTGTAACTGTTATCTGTTTTTGTCTTATTGACTTGTATGAGTTCTTCAATATTTTGGTTATGAGACATCTATCAGTTAGGTAGTTTGCAAATATTTTCCCCTTTTCAGTATGTTGTGTTTTCAAGATGTTGATGACTGGAGATTTCCTTTGCTGTACAGAAGGCTTTTAGTTTGATGCAGTCCCAGTTGTTTATTTTTCATTGTAGCCTTTGCTCTTATGTCAAATCCAAAACTCAGTGTCAGGAATGATCTCAAGAAACATTTTTCCAAAAAAATATGTTAAGGGGATGAATAAAAAGATCTATTCTGACACCGCTGTGCTACATAGTTTTAAAAGGTTCTTCACTGGAGCAGTCAGCACAGCATCTGACTCTAGATCTCAGAATCTGGAGTTCATATTTTTTCATGGAGATTATTGTAAAAAAGCAGGGGTGTTAATAAAATTCTGTCAGATTTCCAGCTAGGTATTTTATGGGTGTAGCTGTTTTGTTGAAGTTCTTGCCACATTGTGACTTCGTTGTGGATCGGGTCGGATAGACATTCAGTGGCACTGCTTTCCTTGAGGTTGCCCAGTGTTTCCAAATCACTTATCATGGAGACTGTTGGTTCCCTATTTTATATTTTTGGAGCTTTTGTTGTAAATCAATTGACTACATATGTGTGGGTGTTTTTCCTGGGTTTTCTGCTCTGTTCCATTGATCTGTGTGTCTGTCTGTAGGTCGATACCATATGATGTCCATTTCTACAACTTTGTAATACACTTTGGATTCAGAATCATGATGCCTACTTCTTTGTTTTTTCTCCAGATGGCTTTGGCTATTCAGGGACTTCTGTGGTATTATTCACTTTGTAGGATTATTGGTTTTATTTCTAAAAATGCCATTAGACCTTGACGGGGTTTGCACTAAATATTTAGATGGCTTTATGCAATCTAGACCTTTGCCTTACATATATTCTAGGGCTCCATGAGCATGGGATGTCTACAGACTTAACTCTGTCTTCTTCAAATTCTTTCATTAATGGTTTAAGTTTTCAGTATGCAGGTCTTTTACCTCCAGGTGAAAATAATTCCTACATATTTTATTCTTTTTGAGGGATTATCAATTACAAATAACTTTCTTAATTCCTGTCCTTGATAGCATGTTATTCGTGTATAGAAGTGAAACTCATTTTTGTATATAGAATCTATGTCCTTAGGTTTAGGACTTAATCCATCTGTTAGTTCTACGAGGATTTTTGTAGAGTCATTAAGACTCTACAGTGGCTTCTCCTAATAAGTAAAAAATAAGCTGGGAATATAAGTTGATGTCATCTAACTGGGAAAAGAGGATACACATATGCTGAATGATAGTTTTCAAATTGTCCAAAACGTTTTATGACTAGCGTAATCAAAGGAATCCATAAATATGGCTTGTTTTATTTTACTGTTTTCTTTCAACCAAATATACAAAGCTGTGGTGTGAACCAGTTATTTCCCACACTATCCCACCACGCACCATGTGCCTCTTGGGAATCATCCACCATTCTCCCTACTTTCTACCTTGGAACCCAGGGCCTGACTCAGCTACTCAGAAAATATTTCTCGACATAGTGCATTTGGGAAAAAGCCCATTTTCCTCAGATTTCCTAGAAGACACATTCCAAAACCTTGAATTTTATGCAACTGTTTTGATCTCTCTGTGAATCCTTGAAGATGCCCAACATCCACTGGCTTGTTTTGCAGACAGTTCAGGGAACTCCTGCAATGTCACCTGTGGCCACCAGAGGAGGGTGTGTATTTTTTAAAATATTTTATTTATTTGACAGAGAGAAATCACACTAGGCAGAGAGGCAGGCAGAGAGAGAGGAGGAAACAGGCTCCCTGTGGAGCAGAGAGCCCAATGTGGGGCTCGATTCCAGGACTGTGGGATCATGACCTGAGCCAAAGGCAGAGGCTTTAACCCACTGAGCCATCCAGGCGCCCCAAGGGTGTGTATTCTTAACAAGGACACTGCTCCACCCCTGCAGAATATAGAAGTTAACCTCCTTTTGGACTTCCTTCATACTCTCAGCAAATTTCTTCCAGGATAGAATAAATATTATTCTACAGATTCTTGCGGATCTACTGACAAGTCCCTACAAGTGACAACCTAAGGTACTACAGTGACTAAAGTGCATCAGTTCCTGCACATGCCAAAGCATAAAATTACAAATGACTTAACAAAGGCCCATGAACCCTCCCCTCAGAGAAGACAGAAAATGAACCCCAAATAGGTCACAGATCTAAATTCAAGAGTTAAAACTATAAACCTCAGAGAAGAAAGCCTATGAAGGAATCTTCCTCACCTTAGCTTTTGCATCTGTTTCTTAAGGATGACAAGAGAACCAACAAGTGGAAGACCAGATACATGTGTAAATTGGTCACTGACATGATTGCCTTTCCTCTGGACTCTACATGTGCTCCCAGGCACCAGGCAGGAACTGTACAAGTCATTTCTTTCTAAATCCCACTTAGCAGTACCCATTACATTCAACAATTTAGGGACAGGGTCTGTAGCTTCAGAGCTCTGCTTGGGTTGCCCAGCTGCAAAGAGGCTGGGCAGGGGCTAGAACTGCTGTCTCTCTGCCATTGGACACTGTGTTCCATCCACAGGGCTCACTCCTGGAACTCAGAGGTGCACAAAGCTCCACATCCAACCCTGAGGCCTAGAGACTTCACTGAACTCAAGGGGCAGTGGTGTGAACTCTCACATGGGCATGTCCTGGGTCTGTTGTCTGATGATGCTGTGCCTTGGCGCTGAGCAATCTCCCAGTACCTTCCAGTCTTTGTCTGGGTAGGAGGAGATTTCTCCCTGGGTACAAAGGCTCACATAACCTCAGAGTTGAGAAGTCTCTTCTGAAGCAACTGGATGCAACCTTCTTGTGACATTGGGCCACAACGCTGGCAAGCCCTGGGTTCAAATCCTGCCTATGACTCAATGTGGATTATGGAAAGGTGCAGTTTATTAAGCCTTGGTTTCCTTTTTCATCAAACAGAGGCAGCATTTCTACCTTCCACATGGAATTGTTAGGGGGGATTGACTGACGTGATTCATGCTCTAAAAAGATACTCAGTAATCTTTAGATTTACCAGCTAAAATTAGCGAACAGGGAGCACATTCCTGTCATGGGCTCTGGGTCTCTGCCTTACTGTGTCATATCAGCCTGCCAAACCAGGCTCTCCTGACTCAGTTGTCCTTCCAGAAAGCCTTCATCCCCTCTAATATGGGATCCCACAACACTGGGGCTCATCCATCAGACCCAGGCCTGCCCCGTGGCAGGATGTCACCCAGAGCTTGTGTCCTGGACATGGAAAATCCTCAGTGTGGATACTGGCAAGCTGGAGTTCCTGGACTCCAAAAACAGGAACAAATATTTGGTGCCTTGTGATGGATCTCTTTCTCCCCAAAACTGGGAAATTAGCTTCCCTCAGTTCCATTAGCCTGTCCCACTTTCCCCCCACCGTGTAATCATTGGTACAAAGAATCTTGGGCCTCCTTGGAGGCCTGAGTCCCACTGCCTTTCCGTGGTTGGAGTTTAAAGTATTTTATGGATGTCATTTTGGTTTTTGATGGATCTATTGGTAGGAAGAAGCCTGGCCACTCCCTGCAAGGCAACACAAAGCCTGTGCCACTGACCAATATGGCAGCCCCTGGCCCATGGCAGTCCTTCTGCTAGTGCTCAGAGCTCTCCTTTCTCACTGAGTCCCACTCATTGGTTTATCTCTCTCTTCCTCCAGGGAGAGCCCTAAATGTCCTCTCTCTGAGGATATCTTCTGTGCCTGGTTATCTCCATGTTATGGCAGAGAAGACAGGAATTAATGATGATGGCCTCCAATAGAGTGTCAGATCAAGTGGACTCCCCTTACCTGACTTGGCGGAGGAGAGGGGACTCAAAAGAAAGCACAGTCTCCTCTCGCAGACAATCTTAACTTGAGGGATACCAAAATTGGGGTTAGCAGGGTCAGGGGGTCACAGCTAGAGCATCCTGAGGGGTGTGGATGAGTGGATGAGCTATGTCCAGTGTCAAAGCCCCTGGTTGAGGCTCTGTCCATCCTGCAGCTTCCATGAGCAGACAATGTGCTTTGTAAAGGCCTGTCATTCTCACACAAGTTCAAGTGGTTCTAGCTGTTGCCACTAAAACTACATCTGGATGAACACTTCTCTGTAACCCACTGACCTGCACTGTCTTTAGAGATTCCTCCCTGAGAGGATGAGGTTCAGCCAGGAAGTACAGGGAGCAAGCTGAGAAAAGTGGGCTGACCTGCACCCTTCTGCTGGCATGGGGCATGATCTGGTTGTTCTAGTTAGCATCTAAGTTAAGGAGCACGAGGGGCTGGAGTGGCTAGAGAGTGTCACGAGACAGGGCATGGGTGAGGTGTATTCCAGGACACAAAGCAGGGAAGCTTGTGAGAGATGACATACAAGAGGGGGTTGTGGGCAGGCTCTTCCCTTCTCTATGGTCAATCCCAATACCCTGATGGCATCACTGATGGCTTGTCCTCCTCATGATTTCAGGTCTTATCTATGGAATCTGGGATTTCTCCTTTCCAAACAATGTTTCACCTTAATAAATGAGCATAGAGGAGCCAGCAGCCAGTCCCCCAATAATGTGGTCAACGTGTGTTCTAGTATTGGTGTTTATAGGAATAATTCCTAAAGAAACAGAGATCTATGGCACCGACATGCTTATCACTTACATTATGAGAGTCAAATAATTGGAAATGGCTTAGATGTTCAACAGATGGGGCTGCTGAGTGCTGTGACTGTGAATGCCCAAGGAGACAGCAGCGACAGTGCCTGTCCACTGTGGGGATATCAGGTAGAACAAGAGTGCAGCCCTGGAACCTTTCCTGCCCCATTCTGACACACACATGCATGTGTGCACGCACACACACGCACACACACACACTACCCTTAGAAGGAAAGGCAGGGAAGTTGGACACCCTGTGTTATGGGTAATTATTTCTTGGTAGAAGGAACGTGTCTTCTTTTTTCATATTTAATTATTATTTCCTAAATAAATATAGTCTGGATAAAATCTAAAGAACTATTTACTTCATTACCTAACTTGTTAACATAAATGATAATATTTAAGATATGATTTTAATATTTTATAATATGTCCATTAAAATAGTTTAAACATAGTCTATCCAGGAAAATGAAAGAATTGAAAGATTGCTCATGGACCCAGACATTTCTCTTGTGGTTTCTGCTTTTCAAGGCATCTTTATGAAAGGGAACCCTATCACAGATAATGAAAATAGTTCATTTTGGAGCTTCCCATGATCTTTGTTCTTTCAGGAACATCCCTATGTAATAAAATTTGATTTGCATAATTTAAAAATGTGAATCATACCTATGTTCTGCAGACAGACAGAGAAAGACATATTGTAGGATTCCAGGCACATGAAAATCCAAGACAAGTAAAGTACGTACCAGAGACAGAGAGAAGAGAAGTGGTTTCAAGGACTGGGGTGAGGGAATGAGCAGAGAGTGCTTAGCAGCACAGGTGTCTCTGTGATGGAAATGCCGTAGAAGTAAATGGGTGTGCCAAACTCTGAATGTACCTAATGAGACGTTGATATAACATTGGAAAGGATCTGAGTAAAATTTTATGTAAACTCAAATTCTACTTTATTTAATGAACAAAATCTATTAAGTCATTATACAGGTGTATACAAAACACAAATATTACAAAGAAGGCAATGACAGTGGAAGGGAAGGCATAGTTTGGGGCTACAGCCTGCACCAGCTGCTGCTCAGGGGATGAGCCAGGTTGCTCTACTGAGCCAGATGGTGGTTCAGACCATTCAGGAAATCCAGGAACAGGGGCATGACCCTGCTGGACCTCCAGGTCAGGCAAAGGGGCCATTGGCTCTTCCAAATACAGAGCATGAATTAGAGCTCTGACTACCACCCACACTACCCCACCAGGGCAGGTAATGTCACTGATCTTCATGACTGGTGAACCACAGCAGCAGGGATGGGGTGGGCAAGCTCAGGCTCCAAAGGTGCAGAGGGTGCCAGAGTGGGAGTTGGGATGGGTTCCTGGGGTGGATCAGGATCTTGCTCTAAGGTTGGTGCTGTAGCTCCAAGAAGAGAAAGTGTCATCAGCATGACTGACTTCCCTTTTGCCTCATACGTAAAAGAAACTTTTCCCACCCCTCAGTGTGGTCTGCATTCAAGACCCAATCCTTGGAATGTTTTCCCAAGTGAAGCCAATGGGGTCAGGGATCTGAGACTACTCACTCCTCTCAATAACAATAATTTATTGTTGATAATAACAACAATAATCAATAACAATAATCTAATTCACAGACCAATAACAATCTGAGGAGGCTTACTCAGTGTGGCCCATGCTGTCTCCTCCTCAGGCCTGCATCAGTCACCCCCAGACCTCCTAACCCCCATGCTCTCGCTTCGTGGGCTCAAGGTATTGCAGCTGTGAGAGCAGAAGTTGGGCACGGCACTCCAGGCCTGGCATATTGAGCCCCATGTATGTCAGCAGCATATAAAGTCTGGGAAATTGGGGGCTGGAAAAAACCCCAAGAATATTGCTCCAGCCATGTGCTCAAGATGGAATAGGTAGCCCCGAGTACAGGCAGGTAGGCAGACGCGTCAAAGGACAGGGCACCCATCCAAACCAATATCCCAGGGAAACCCTGTGGGAACCTGGGCCCCGGAATTTCCAGCTCCTGTCAGAGACAAGACCTACTCTTTCTCCACCTGTTATCTTTCAGTCCTCCCCAGGACAGATCTGGTCACATATAGCAGGCTGGGAAAAAGGCATTATGAATGGGAGTCCTTGATCAATGGTATGAGCATTTCTGTCCTTAAGGGAACTGGACAAACGACTCAGTCTGTCTCCTTGCTCACTTACCACTTGAATTCAACTGGATGTGCCCAGGGAGGAGTGGTGTCTGAACTCTTATTTACCCTCACTGCACATAGCACTGCTTTGTAAAGATCCAACCAAGGAGGGAACAAAGGTACTCTGTCTCTATCCAGGCCTTTTCGGAACCCCCCAAGACCCCAAACGTTACTCTTGTGCCCATGTGCTGCCTTATTTACTAGGTGTCATGAGTGGGTCTTCTTCCAGTGACACTAATCTCCCACAGGATGTGGGTTGTGTGGCCCCTGACCTCTCAATGGGTCTCCTGAGCACCCTCTGATCACCAAGTGTCCAGGTTTTAACAGACTGCTGTGTGATGGTTCCTAAATCCTCAGTTGAGTGTCCTGGATTTGGGGTAGAGATAGGTCTGGGAGGGGACAGGGATGAAGAATGACCCTCTTAGGGTTTGAAGCTGTCCTCCATCTCACTATGCTTTTCCACAGTGGTCACATACCAACCACATCGCCCCAGGACACCTTCCCATTTTCCAGAAAAAGCTCTCATACATTTACCCTAAAGCAGGAATAACAGATATGTGGGTGAAGTTCCAGCAGGCCCTCTAATTCACAGTACCTTGCTACCCTGGTGGAGAGGGAAGGCCCTTCTTTTTCAGCTGAAGCTTACTCACATGTTCCACTTCTCCTCCTGGGCTCTGCTGACCTCATCATAGATGAATAAAATGCACACATATCTGGAGGAGGCCAGGGGGCATCACATGAAATGTCCTGTGGATGCTACCTCTCATCGTCTGAGCCCTAACCAATCTGCAGCCCTGAGGTGCTGTCTGTTCTGTGTAGGGATCATATGAAGCTACTATATAAATGCCTTCACTGGGTGGGGATTCCTGAATGCTTCATGAATGAAAGGGCCCCAACGAGCCCATCACAGATATCTGAGTGGGCCTGACCCCCTGCTCACACCCAGGGATGCCTGCTCTGGATTCACCCAGACACAGACCCGAGATGGAGTCTCAGATCTCCCTTTCAATGGCAAAACAGCCCAGCTCAAGACCTTAGTGATAGTGAGGGATGAAGCAGAGGCTTCATCATGAGGAGCAGGAGAATGCTCAAATAGCGTGACCTCAGGCCCTCTAGCAGACTATTCCACAGGAGCAGACACCCAGGTGTATTTTCCTTACAAGTCTCCACTGAGTCCCTATATTAACTCTGCCCCAGTTAGGAGCAAACTGAGGCTAGGGGAAGTTTGGAGACATGCCAAAGTCTCACAACCAGGCATTGGCCAAATCACACTTGGCAGTTAGGGGCACGGTGCTCACCTTGCAAATAGGAGTTCCAGCACCTCTTGGGTGGCAGCAAAGCCTCGGTATCTACCCAGGAACATGTAGACAGAGTTTAGATCTCTTCTTAGGGAGGCAGGTGCCAGGTGTTCTATTTCTGTCTCCAGCATGTTGGCCTGGTTGGTAAATGCATGGAGGTCTCATTTCTTTTTCTGATTTAGCCATTTTTACCACGAGGTGAATCAGAGGAGACATGAGTCGGTGCTATAGCCACCAGGAGAATTGGGTGTTGGAGGGCAGACTGACCCCCCAGATCTCAGTGACATATGGCAAGAGGTGGGACAAGAGAGCCCACAGTCCTCGAAAGAATAAGATGACTCAGTGTTTTCTTGGGTTAATCAAAAGGTTCTTGGTTTTGATTCAGGTCATAATCTCAATGTCCTGGTACTATGCTCCTCGTAGGGCTGTGCCCATAGGGCAGTGTCTGCTTGAGGATTCTGTCTCTACTGCTGCTTCTCCCCACTCTCCCCCTGCCTCTCTCTCAAATCCATCAATCAGCCAATCAATTAATAAACCTTTAATGAAAAAGAAAAAAATGTTCTTGGCAGCCATATAAAGAATTGAAGTAAATGGTGTCTGAACTGATAGTATCTCAGGTCACTTTGTGAGTTGAGTACTGATATCACCACCCTGCATGACTGGCATGAATCCTGTGATTTCTGGTAACATATCTGATTCTTGAGACAAGAACACAGAGATGTTTTAGGTGAGAGATCTTAGGAGATTAGGGCACGAAGGATGTAGGATGCAGCACTGTGTGTTGGCAACAGAAGGGGATCACGTGAAATTCCTGCTTCACTAAAGGTCTCAATGGATGTGATAAATGACTGGCCTTCTGGAATGGTGTGCAGCACAGTGGAGTCCCTGATCCTGACCCTGGAGGGACCCCAAAGATGTGTTCAATCAAAACAAAAGGGCAGAGCAAGAGAAATAGTACCATGAGGTGAAGGTCCTTTTGCATAAAAGTCTTCCAATTCACCATGATCATTTGCAAGACGTGCAGAACTTGGGGAAGAGCTGTTGGGTCAATGGGGACAACTGGGAGCATGAGTTAGGAAAATGCATAGCACAGTGCAAAAATCTCTAGATAAATGTGATGAGACATGGTTTAAAGTCTCTTTAATGATATTCTTGTAAATAATTGGACGATGACTCTGCTTCTGTCCAAGGTATGGGTAGGACCAGATGGGCATGTTTGGGGAAGAGATGGGATGGAGTTGCATGTGGGTACAGGACCCGAGGAGCCCAGGCTAGCTTTTAGGATGTAGGTTCCTTTGATCTGCATTGGCGCCCTTGGAGTGGGATCTCCCCAACACCTGCCCTCATCTCAAACTAGTGCTGGACTCTGTTGGCAGTGTGGGGCACCTTCTGGTGCTTCAATGAGATATAGGTTGGGATCACATCATTCAGCTCTTGCCCCATCTCCTTTCTAGAGGTCTGTAAAGACAGTGGCCGCAGCCAGACACAAGGCCTCAGAGCCCTGTCAGGATGTCTTTGCTGGTCTTCAGACCAAGGGCTCTCCATTGCAGACACACCACACCCAGTATTTGCACAACTCCATCAAGGAGAGAAACATGGCACAACTCAGGATCTTGGATGGGCTCTGGCACACGTAAGAGGCACCTCAGGAATCCTCTTTCCACCCTTCCCACCACGACATTGGTGTGAACAAGAAGGGATCACCAGGGTATCCAATGTGCTCAACCTACTACAGCCCTTGGTCAGGAACCCCGAAATATTCCTCTTTCCTTAAAACTCAAGAGGACGGGATGGGGCTGCCCTTGTATACTTCATAGGGCATCATCTAGTCTGCTCAATATTAAGTACCTCATTTAGGAGGGACATGAAAAGTCAATCATGGTGATGATACTTTCTCTTCTTGGACCAACAGCACCAGCCATAGAAGAAGATCCTGAACCACCTCAAGAGACACCTATAGCTCTCACTGTGGTGCCTGCAGCAGCTTCAGAGCTTGAGTGGCATGGGTAGGAATAAGTTGTGCGGGTGATATGACTGTGGATAGAGCAGAGGGGAGGCACCTACCTGAAGGAGCTGACCACAAAGTTTTTAATGACAATGAAGTGCTTGATTGAAACACTTAGGTGTCGACTACTATGGGGGACATTAATGGCTTAAAAGTGTTCAAGTGATGAAGTGGAATCCCAGGTGTGACAGCATGATCTGAGGATCCTGAGGGTCACAAGAAGAACAAGTGGGTCCAGGATGCTTCAGAGTTCCCAGACATCAGTTAGGGAAAAATGGCTGAAAGCCACGAAACTAGGTCCTGGCTTTCTGCTCTGTGTAGCTCTATACTCAGAATCACAGCATTGTTGGGCATTCACTTTCCTGAGAGGGGTCCAGCAAAAAACCAACCAAACAAACAAACAAACAAAAAGCAAAAACAAAAACAGCAAACAAACAAAAAAAATGGCAAGACCTCAAACACGCAGCATGTATGGTGTGGGTGTGTTCCACAGGAATCCATAGAAATTGGAATTGGGGCCACCTCAATGGCTCAGTTGTTTAAGTAACTGCCTTCATCTCAGGTCATGACCCTAGAGTGTCTGGATACAGTCCCATATCAGGTTCCCATCTGCATGGGGAGTCTGCTTCTCTCTCTGACCTTTTCCCAGCTCATTCTCTCTCTCACTCTCACTCACTCTCTCTCTCTCAGATAAATAAAATCTTTAAAAACAAAAATACTGGATTTAGAACTCAATCTCATTCCTGAGATAAAAATGCCTTGTCACTGGCAGCGTGAACACAGAGTTCTGACAGAAACCAGGGAGTTAACGGGTGGATTTTTTTTCCCTGTGAGGGCTCCCTGAAGAGCTAGGGTGCAAATTTTCAGCTCCTGCGTAGGGAACAGGATGCAGTGATATTCATCTCACCCATTGGTGCTGCAAGACTTCAGGGAATAAAACTGCACCACATACTGGACTACAGAGCTGCTTACCCTGAGGCCTGTCTCTGCTGCTTAGGAGAGCTGCATTGCACCAGTTGGAGTCCACTTGAGCATCAGGGCAAGAGATCCCTTCTGTAGAAGACCATCACAAACAACTCACTGCTCTCAAGTTTACTGATAACAGAGGGCAGCAAAGCTTCCGAGCTTAGGGAAAACACTAAGTAGCATTCTTTGTATTATAATTTTGTAACCTTTTATTTATTTTTTCAGGTTTTTCTTATTTTTAATCTCTTTTTAAATAATTTTTATTAGAGGAAGAGTGTGTGTGTGCGGGTGTTGGGCAGAGGCAGAGAATCCTCAAGCAGACTCCCTACTGAGCATAGAGTCCAACTATGGGCAGGATCCCAAGGTCTGCAAGAATAATACCTGAGCTGAAACTCAACAAAACTGAGCCACCTAGGCTCCCCTCCAAGAGAAGCTCCAAATGAGAAGAAGTTAAAATTCTATCAATCCTAAATATGTAAGAATAAAAAGGAAGAGTAAGAGAAGGAAGAGAAAGAAGAAAGAAAAGAAAAAAGGAAGAGTAGTCAAGGAGTAATATGAATTTTACTGAAGTGTGACATAAGACAAAACTAGAAAGAAAGAAATAACTGTATAAGTAATATCTTTGCAGTATGACCAAATGTGTTTTGTTTTTATTCTACATACTTGAAAAAATATCTTCCTATTTTTAAGGCATGCATGAATTATTTAAATTTTATCTTTAATATTTAAAGAAAAGAGGCTATATAATTTACTTTCTCAAATGTCCTAGGACATCTGGCAGGAATTCTCCTCAACCACATTGCATCGCCAAAGGTCTTGGAGGTGAACACATCCTTGGATGTGTTCTCGAACATAAACCAATAATAGTAGTCATTCCGCATCATGTTTATTTCTTTAATTGCCCTTACCACAATGATAAGTACTTACTAATTTAGTTATGTACATATTAAGTGTTTTTTTTCTCTCCCACTTATCAAGGCCAAAAGGGCTGTCACCGATTCTGTTTTGTTTACCAATGTATAGTCAATTGCCTAGCACAATGACACATTAGGTTGGAACTCAATAAATACCTTGGAATGAATAAACATGTAAACCAAGAAAGTGAAATTGTATCAGAGTTTGGAAGTATAACTGAAAATATATAAATATGAAATAAAAAATGATTCATTGGAGCAAATGGTTACAAATTTGTTATCACAAAATGGGCCATTCATGTCCAGATTTTTTAAGACTCTTTCATTACTATTTTTTCCATTTTATTTATTTTTTTCAGTGTAACACTATTCATTGTTTTTGCACAACACCCAGTGCTCCATGCAAAACGTGCCCTCTCCATTACCCACCACCTGTTCCCCAACCTCCCACCCCTGACCCTTCAAAACCCTCAGGTTGTTTTTCAGAGTCCAAAGTCTCGTATAGTTCGCCTGCCCTTCCAATTTTTTTTTTTTAATAAACATATAATGTATTTTTATCCCCAGGGGTACAGGTCTGTGAATCGCCAGATTTACACACTTCACAGCACTCACGATAGCACATACCCTCCCCAATGTCCATAGCCCCCTCCCCTCTCAGAATCCCACCTCCCCCCAGCAACCCCCAGTTTGTTTTGTGAGATTAAGAGTCATTTATGGTTTGTCTCCCTCCCAATTCCATCTTGTTTCATTTATTCTTCTCCTATCCCCCTAACCCCCCATGTTGCTTCTCTATGTCCTCATATCATGGAGATCATATGATAGTTGTCTTTCTCCGATTGACTTATTTCACTAAGCATGATACCCTCTAGTTCCATCCACGTCATCGCAAATGGCAAGATTTCATTTCTTTTGATGGCTGCATAGTATTCCATTGGGTATATATACTACATCTTCTTTATCCATTCATCTGTTGATGGACATCTAGGTACTTTCCATAGTTTGGCTATTGTAGACATTGCTGCTATAAACATTCGGGTACACGTGCCCCTTCGGATCACTATGTTTGTATCTTTAGGGTAAATACCCAGTAGTGCAATTGCTGGGTCATAGGGTAGTTCTATTTTCAACATTTTGAGGAACCTCCATGCTGTTTTCCCGAGTGCTTGCACCAGCTTGCATTCCCACCAACAGTGGAGGAGGGTTCCCCTTTCTCCGCATCCTCGCCAGCATCTGTCATTTCCTGACTTGTTAATTTTAGCCATTCTGACTGGTGTGAGGTGATATCTCATTGTAGATTTGATTTGTATTTCCCTGATGCCGAGTGACGTGGAGCACTTTTTCATATGTCTGTTGGCCATCTGGATGTCTTCTTTGCAGAAATGTCTGTTCATGTCCTCTGCCCATTTCTTGATTGGATTGTTTGTTCTTTGGGTTTTGAGTTTTCTAAGTTCCTTATAGATTTTGGACACTAGCCCTTTATCTGATATGTCGTTTGCAAATATCTTCTCCCATTCTGTCAGTTGTCTTTTGGTTTTGTTAACTGTTTCCTTTGCTGTGCAAAAGCTTTTGATCTTGATGAAATCCCAATAGTTCATTTTTGCCCTTGCTTCCCTTGCCTTTGCTGTTGTTCCTAGGAAGATGTTTCTATGGCTGAGGTCGAAGAGGTTGCTGCCTGCATTCTCCTCAAGGATTTTGATGGATTCCTTTCTCACATTGAGGTCCTTCATCCATTTGGAGTCTATTTTCGTGTGTGGTTTAAGGAAGTGCTCCAATTTCATTTTTCTGCATGTGGCTGTAAAATTTTTCCAGCACCATTTATTGAAGAGGCTGTCTTTTTTCCATTGGACATTCTTTCCTGCTTTGTCAAAGATTAGTTGACCATAGAGTTGAGGGTCAATTTCTGGGCTCTCTATTCTGTTCCACTGATCTATGTAGTCTGTTTTTGTGCCAGTACCATGCTGTCTTGATGATGACAGCTTTGTAATAGAGCTTGAAGTCTGGAATTGTGATGCCACCAACTTTGGCTTTCTTTTTCAATATTCCTTTGGCTATTCGAGGTCTTTTCTGGTTCCATGTAAATTTGAGGATTATTTGTTCCATTTCTTTGAAAAAAATGGATGGTATTTTGATAGGGATTGCATTAAATGTGTAGATTGCTTTAGGTAGCATGGACAGTTTCACATTATTTATTCTTCCAGTCCGGAAGCATGGAACATTTTTCCATTTCTTTGTGTCTTCCTCAATTTCATTCATGGGTACTTTATAGTTTTCTGCATATAGATTCTTAGCCTCTAGGTTAGGTTTATTCCTAGGTATCTTATAGTTTTGGGTACAATTGTAAATGGGATTGACTCCTTAATTTCTCTTTCTTCTGTCTTGTTGTTGGTGTACAGAAATGCAACTGATTTCTGTGCATTGATTTTATATCCTGACACTTTACTGAATTCCTGTACAAGTTCTAGCAGTTTTGGAGTGGAGTCTTTTGGGTTTTCCACATATAGTATCATATCATCTGCGAAGAGTGATAGTTTGACTTCTTCTTTACCAATTTGGATGTCTTTAATTTCTTTTTGTTTTCTGATTGCTGAGGCTAGGACTTCTAATACTATGTTGAATAGCAGTGGTCATAATGGACATCCCTGCCATGTTCCTGATCTTAGCGGAAAAGCTTTCAGTTTTTCTCCATTGAGAATGATATTTGCGGTGGGTTTTTCATAGATGGCTTTGATAATATTGAGGTATGTGCCCTCTATCCCCACACTTTGAAGAGTTTTGATCAGGAAGGGATGCTGTACGTTGTCAAATGCTTTTTCAGCATCTATTGAGAGTATCATATGGTTCTTGTTCTTTCTTTTATTAATGTGTTGTATCACATTGGTTGATTTGCGGATGTTGAACCAACCCTGTAGCCCTGGAATAAATCCTACTCGATCGTGGTGAATAATCCTTTTAATGTACTGTTGATTCCTATTGGCTAGTATTTTGGCGAGAATTTTTGCATCTGTGTTCATCAAGGATATTGGTCTGTAGTTCTCTTTTTTGGTGGGATCCTTGTCTGGTTTTGGGATCAAGGTGATGCTGGCCTCATAGAATGTGTTTGGAAGTTTTCCTTCCATTTCTATTTTTTGGAACAGTTTCAGGAGAATAGGAATTAGTTCTTCTTTAAATGTTTGGTATAATTCCCCTGGGAAACCGTCTGGCCCTGGGCTTTTGTTTGTTTGGAGACTTTTGATGACTGTTTCAATCTCCTTACTATTCAGGTTTTCTATTTCTTCCTGGTTCAGTTGTGGTAGTTCATATGTCTCTAGGAATGCATCCATTTCTTCCAGAGAGTCAAATTTGTTGGCGTAGAGTTGCTCATAGTATGTTCTTATAGCTGTCTGTATTTCTTTGGTGTTAGTTGTGATCTCTCCTCTTTCATTCATGATTTTATTGATTTGGGTCCTTTCTCTTTTCTTTTTGATGAGTCTGGCCAGGGGTTTATCAATCTTAATGATTCTTTCAAAGAACCAGCTCCTAGTTTCATTGATTTTTCTATTGTTTTTTTGGTTTCTATTTCATTGATTTCTGCTCTGATCTTTATGATTTCTCTTCTTCTGCTGGGTTTAGGGTTTCTTTCTTGTTCTTTCTCCAGCTCCTTTAGGTGTAGGGTTAGGTTGTGTACTTGAGACCTTTCTTGTTTCTTGAGAAAGGCTTTTACCACTATATATTTTCCTCTCAGGACTGTCTTTGTTGTGTCTCACAGATTTTGAACTGTTGTGTTTTCATTATCATTTGTTTCCATGAATTTTTTCAATTCTTCTTTAATTTCCTGGTTGACCCATTCATTCTTTAGAAGGATGCTGTTTAGCCTCCATGTATTTGGGTTCTTTCCAGCTTTCCTCTTGTGATTGAGTTCTAGCTTCAGAGCATTGTGGTCTGAAAATATGCAGAGAATGATCCTAATCATTTGATACCAGTTGAGACCTGATTTGTGACCCAGGATGTGATCTATTCTGGAGAAGGTTCCATGTGCACTAGAGAAGAATGTATTCTGTTGCTTTGGGATGAAATGTTCTGAATATATCTGTGATGTCCATCTGGTCCAGTGTGTCATTTAAGGCCTTTATTTCCTTGTTGATCTTTTGCTTGGATGATCTGTCCATTTCAGTGAGGGGAATGTTCAAGTCCCCTACTATTATTGTATTATTATTGATGTGTTTCTTTGATTTTGTTATTAATTGGTTGATATAGTTGGCTGCTCCCACATTAGGGGCATAGATATTTAAAATTGTTAGATCTTTCTGTTGGACAGACCCTTTGAGTAGGATATACTGTCCTTCCTCATCTCTTATTATAGTCTTTGGCTAAAAATCTAATTGATCTGATATAAGGATTGCCACCCCAGCTTTCTTCTGATGCCCATTAGCATAGTAAATTGCTTTCCACCCCCTCACTTTAAATCTGGAGGTGTCTTCACCTCTAAAATGAGTTTCTTGTAGGCAACATACTGATGGGTTTTGTCTTTTTATCCATTCTGATACCCTGTGTCTTTTGATTGGGGCATTTAGCCCATTAACATTCAGGGTAACTATTGAGAGATATGAATTTAGTGCCATTATTAGTCTGTAAGGTGACTGTTACTGTATATTGTCTCTGTACCTTTCTGATCTACTACTTTTAGGCTCTCTCTTTGCTTAGAGGACCCCTTTCAATATTTCCTGGAGAGCTGGTTTGGTGTTTGCAAATTCTTTCAGTTTTTGTTTGTCCTGGAAGCTTTTGATCTCTCCTTCTATTTTCAATGATAGCCTAGCTGGATAGAGTATTCTTGGCTGCATGTTTTTCTCGTTGAGTGCTCTGAATATATCATGTCAGCTCTTCCTGGCCTGCCAGGTCTCTGTGGATAAGTCTGCTGCCAATCTAATATTTTTACCATTGTATGTTACAGATTTATTTTCTCGGGCTGCTTTCAGGATTTTCTCTTTGTCACTAAGACTTGTAAATTTTACTCTTAGGTGACGGGGTGTGGACCTATTCTTGTTGACTTTGAGGGGGTTCTCTGCATCTCCTGGATTTTGATGCTTATTCCCTTTGCCATATTAGGGAAATTCTCTCCAATAATTCTCTCCAATAGACCTTCTGCTCCCCTCTCTGTTTCTGCTTCTTCTGGAATCCCAATTATTCGAATGTTGTTTCATCTTATGGTGTCACTTATCTCTCGAATTCTCCCCTCATGGTCCAGTAGCTGTTTGTCCCTCTTTTGCTCGGCTTCCTTATTCTCTGTCATTTGGTCTTCTATATCACTAATTCTTTCTTCTGCCTCATTGATCCTAGCAGTGAGAGCCTCCATTTTTGATTGCACCTCATTAATAGCTTTTTTGATTTCAACTTGGTTAGATTTTAGTTCTTTAATTTCTCCAGAAAGGGCTTTAATATCTCCAGAGAGGGTTTCTCTAATATCTTCCATGCCTTTTTCGAGCCCGGCTAGAATGTTCAGAATCGTCATTCTGAACTCTTGATCTGACATATTACCAATGTCTGTGTTGATTAGGTCCCTAGCCTTCGGTACTGTCTCTTGTTCTTTTGTTTGTGGTGATTTTTTCCGCCTTGTCATTTTGTCCAGATAAGAGGATATGAAGGAGCAAATAAAATATGAAAAGGGTGGCAAAGACCCCAGAAAAATGCGCTGTAACCAAATGAGAAAAGACCCCCAAATTGTGGGGGAAGAAAGGGGATAAAAAGAGGTTCAGAAAAAAAAAAGAAAAAAATTAAAAAATGAAACAAATAAAGAAAAAATATAAAAAAGAAAGAAAAAATATATATATTTTGATAAACTAGTCAAAAAACGTTAATAAAGAAAAGGGTAAAGTTTTAAAAAATTTAGCAGAAGAAGAAAAAAGAAAAAAGAAAAAAAATTGAAAAAGAAAAAAAAAAAATTGAAGTAGCCACAAGACTTCATGGGGAGAAAGCCATGAGTTCCGTGCTTTGCTATCTCCTCATCTGGGACTGCGCTGCTGTCTTAGGAATTGAACCTACTTTCTTTGATAGATGAACTTCGTCCTGGCTGGATATTTTGTTGATCTTCTGGGGGAGGGGCCTGTTGTAGTGACTCTCAAGTGTCTTTGCCCGAGGCGGATTGCACAGCCCTTACTGGCGGCAGGGACTAAGTAATCGGCTCGGGTTCACTCTTGGGAGCTTCTGTTCCCTGAACGCTTTCCGTAGAGTTCCCGAGGACGGGAATGAAAATGGCGGCCTCCTAGTCTCCAGCCCGGAGGAGCCGAGAGCCTGGGGCCCCACTCCTCAGTGCACCCCCACACGACAGCACCCAATCACTCCCATATCCCCAGACTCTAGCCGCGCTCCGAGCTCACCCAGCCCGCGACCAGTTCAAGGTAACCCCGAGCTGAGAGCTCAGTCCTCGGCTCTGTCTCTGCAGCCAGCTTCTCTGTTCTAATACCTGCAAGCTCTGTGACACTCCGACACCCCCGATCCTTCTGTGACCCTGCGGGACCTGGGGCCACGCTGACCACGCGTGGGCTTCACCCTGGTTTAGCCTCTGGAGCAATGTCCCTCAGTGGAACAGACTTTTAAAAGTCCTGATTTTGTGCTCCGTTCCTCGGCCACTTGTCGGGAGCCGGCCCCTCCCCCCGCGGTCTATCTTCCCATCATTTTAGATTCACTTCTCCGCCAGTCCTACCTTTCAGAAAGTGGTTGATTTTCTGTTTCCAGAGTTTCTGTTCTTCTTCTCTTCAATCTCCCGTTGGATTTGTAGGTATTTGCAATGTTTAGATAAGCTATTGAGCTGATCTCCTGCTACCTGATGTAGTCTCAGCCTGCTACTTCTCCGCCATCTTGACTCCTCATAATTACTATTTTTCACAAAGATCTTTTCTTCCTTAAACTGAAAAATAGCCATATCATCTGAGGAAAGAATAACTAATTGCTTTTGATATAGTGTAAACACCAGAACCATCACTAAAGTGGGGCAATTGATGCATCCAGAGCACACGATATCAGGAGATATTCTCACACCGAGGTTTGCACAAGCCTCACCCATGAAACTTCATGACCCTGCAAGTGAGTTGCTCCTTAAATTTTGTACCCTAGGGGCTTCATTTGTCTCATTCTGGTATCTCTGTTAATTTATCTATTATTTATTCTTTCTATAAACTTATTCTTGAAATAGAAATGAGTTCATCTCCAGGCTATCTCAGCTTGCCAACAATAGTTTCATGAATGTTCTTTTCATACACAGATTTCTTTCCACCTCTTGACTACCTGCCAGGCCCACATAACAAAACTTCCAGGTTGGTGATCACTATCTGCTTCCTTTCCTCCAATCCCATACTGTTAATTTTGACCAAGCTGACTGGCTGCACTAAACATTTTTGTTTTTCAGCTTAGCTGGACTCTAATTAGACTTGTTATTCTTTTCTTCTTATCCCTTTGTGTGAGCCAGAGATTACAAATGAGGTGTTGGATCTCAGTGCATAGACACCTTTCTTTGCCTTCAACATACTTAATGTTAACTACTTCAATTAACTGTTTATTTCATTTCTCTAAAGTCAAGTTTCCTGTTTTCAAAATGGAGTTCACATTTGTGCATATTTCCTGACTGTCAATGAGATTTATAAACAATAATATTGGGAAATATTCAATTCAGTACTCTGCATATAGTAATCACTTAACAAATGTGGCATAGTATAAAACACAAAAATGAATCATTACATCTTTATAGAATAAAATGATGTAATATATAATTTTATGTGTTTCCTCAGTGTAAGACTTTACGACTTGATCTTTTATTCCTAAGGCAGAATTTATATTTTGTAGTACATTCTGTGATTTTCTTTCTTTTTCCAGATTGCTCTAAGTCATCACCAGTCCACTCAATGGGAATATACTATTTTATTCATTAAAAGTAAGCAAGAGTTTTAACCCTCTTTCTGAAAAAAGAATGTCTTCTTGCTTGGTAAAGACCTTTCCCATGTTTTAGGGGCACTGCCAACAGGGTACTTCCTATGTAACACCATTAAACTTTCCCCAGGAAACCAACCATAAGTCAGGGAGTTCCTAGTTCAACCCTTCACGCTCCCTGTCTGGGCTGCATGGGATCTATACACAGTAAACAAACTGTCTTCTGCTTGGCATTTAGCCTTGTATAGTATGGGCTATCACTACTGCATCAGATTTGCCCAACGTCTAGTTATGTCTCATATATCATGGAAATGGAATGTTGGCTATTCATTGCCAATGACAACACGTGAGACTATCGTTTGATTCCAGTATTTTTAACCCCTCCTTCTCTTTTGCTTTGAAATCCATCAGACCATGTGTAATCAGAGAACAAATATGATTACTCAAAGGAATTAGTGGCTGGTAAATGTAGAACTAACCAGTCATACCTGATTCACACAGAGATTGTTTTTCATCTTTCTCTGCATGGCACAGAGCTCATCTAAATGAGAAGTACAAATGTTTTCAAAGGCAACTCCCATCACAGCTCAAAACTGTAAAATAATGACAAAATCAAATCCTTTGGTGTATTATCTATTCCATCCACCTGACTTTTCATCGCACTCAAGATACCTTAATAATGTGGTTGAATGTTTAATGATTTTTTTTATTAATTGGCCAGGGTTGCATTTTTATAGATAGATATTTGAATATTCATCACAGATAAATGATAAGCTCGAGGAATTAGAAAGGATATGTTAATCAGCATTAATGGAAAATCGACCATATGAAAATTATTGTCATAGGTTTTATGGGAATATAAGGAAAATGTCTTAGTCAGCTTGGGCTGCTATAAAAAAATACCATAAACTGAGCAGCTTCTCAACAATAGAAATGAGTATCATCCTGGAGGTTTTAGGTCAGATATCAGAGTGCCAGCACGGTCAGGTTCTGGTGAGAGCCATCTTCCACATTGCAGATTACTAACTGCTCACTGTATCCTCATGTGGTGTAAAGAGAGCTTGCTAGCCCTCTGACCTCTCCCTATAAGGATACCAATCCTATACATGAGGGCTCACCCTTGTGACCTAATTATCTCCAAAGGCCCCAACTCCAAATACCATCTTACTGGCATTAGGAATTTAACATATGAATTTTTGAGAGGCACAAATATTCAGTCCATAACAGATGACTAAAAATAGTTGTTATCTCAAGAACTTCACTTTAGAGTTATAGATCATTAAGGCATAACTCTGGAACCGTAAGTTTGAGTTGCTTGAGGAAAATCCTACTGTATACGACTGAATCCTTAGTACTCAGCGTGTCTAGGAAATATGCAATAGTGAGTAGAAGATAATCCCCTTTGGCAAATGGTCTTAACATAAAGTAGTGAAAAGGTGAGGAGGAAAAAAATCAGAAATCAATCACGGAATGATGTGTGCAAACTGAAGGTTTAGCTAAATGTTTTAATCACTTACAGTTACAGAGGGGCAGAGATTCATTCAACCCAGCTTTCCTTCTAGAACTGTTGGAACTCTTGTGTCCCTATTACTCTGCTAAGAATATTCTCGCTGAGGTTCAATTCTTGCCTCTCTGTGACCCATCACTGCCTCCATCCCCTTCATACATCTTAGCTAAATGCCATACTTTCCTGAGTGCTGCCGTTACATGACATTTGAATCTTATCTACCACATACCTTTATTCTCTTGCCTCAGTCTCTTTTTATGCGTTATTAATGTTTTTTTCCTTCCTTTTCCCCTTTGCAGCCCTAGTGTAAAATGTAAAGTTCAATATCATATGAAACTTTAGAAAACACCTTTATAGAACTATTACTCATGACATAACACTTGGCTTTCAGCCATGGATCGTATGCAGAAACTAAAATGCATAGGAAGAAATCAATAATCTTCAATTTATACAAAATAAGTGAAATAGAACAATATTTGAAAGAAAGATCCAAAGTATCACAAGAATGTTCCTGGTGCCTTTTATCATTTGCAAATGATTGATTCTGATTCTGATAGTATCTAGAAGTGCCATAAGTTTAGACAAGAAAGACATGTCTCTGGATTAGTCTAGAACAGTCTCATGAATTATCAATAACCATTGTTAGATTATGAAGGTAGAATTTAGAAAGTGAAAATGATTGGGAAGGTTGTTCTAGAGGAAGGCAATCTGTGTTTAACGATTGGTGCATGAATGTATTATAAGTGGAGTTCAAACAAAAATAGTAGTGCATATGTAGCTGAGGTCTAATTCCACCTAAATCTGGATCTGGATCTCATTACTCGCTTCCACGTTTTTCTAATGAATGCCTTGGCAGTGTATAGAAAATATGTACATGTGTATGTGTGTGTGTGTGTGTGTGTGTATGTGTGTGTGTATGTATGTGTGTGTCTGTGGATGTATCTATACACTAAAAAGTTTCTCCACATATATAGTGAGATACTATTTCATTGTGTGTCTCTGTCTCAACTACAGAGACTGGATTCAAGTGCAAAGTAATAAAAGTATAGAGAATGGGATATTACTATATTAAAGGATATGCTTCAAATATACTCCAAATAACACTGATAGGGGTTTAGAGGAAATCTCATTTCATTTGCTAAATTTTATAATGCAGGTCAGAGGTATAACCTGTCTCTTGAGACAAAAACAATATGCTGAATAAGACTGAGTGAGAAGAGCCAGTACTAGGAAGGAAATAATCACACTTCTCTTCACTTTTTGTGTTTAGCAATGATGTGAAGGATAAGTGTTAAGCCTAAATAAGGTATTAATTGAAGTTATTGGCATGACAATATAAACATGAAATGGTATGCTTGCCTACATTGTCATTTCTAGTTATTTTTGTGGAGATATATATATTTTGTGGAGATATATATAGAGATATAGTTATAGATATCTATTAGTTATAGATATCTATAATACATATAATACATATAATACATATAGATATCTATAACTGTATATTATAGATTGTATTACATATGTATAGATATATAATATATAATATAATATATATTATATTATACTATAATGTATATATCACAATATAATATAGTATAATATATTGCAATATATAATATAATATATATTATATAGATAGATAATATATAGATATATTAATCTATAGTTATAGATATCTATAACTAAATATATATATATATATAACAATTAGGAGTGCTGGTGTGATTATTTTTCATGGGGACTTTCAGTACTTTGCATTGATCTATCTGATTTACAACTTTCATGTGTACAGATTTCCATTTTCGTGTGTACAGATTTCCATTTTCCATCCTCATACCCAGGGTTCCAGCTACATTTCTAGGATAACATTATTTCCCACTTGCTTTCTCCCTATACTATTTTATAGTCTCACTTATGCATTGGCTTGTTCATTATTCATTCAATGAGGAAAGTGAGAGAAGTCTTTATTGAGAGACAAAAGAGAATAGATCCGGGAGAAAGGAGGAGGACAGGAAAGTTAAATATTCCTCTAATCCCTATCTTCTGGGCTCCAGAAACTTTCATAGCCTCATGCTTTCTGCAGAAGACATGCAGGAAATAAGTTGCTGAGAGAAGAAACTACCAATCATAACCCAAGAAAAATGTCATTATTATCCTTTTACATAAATAAACAAAAAGTTTGTAGAGGTCAAACCTCAAAGACGGCAAGAGAAGCAGAATCAATATCATCATGGATGATAAGTCCTTTTCAAGAGGGCCTTCCTCTCTCATGAAGGGACGTAAGCTTCCTGTCTCTATTGCTACTAGTGTAGTGCTATAGGGAATACAGATTTCCATATCTGGAAATTCCTCTTTTCACATGAAGAATTGAAAGCCCACATCATATTTTCATCTTGTTTTCAAAGATCCAGTCCTGCGGTGTGGATCCAGAGGCCCCATTCTGGAGGGCATGTGGGCCAGGGATTTGGGGACAGAAATCTGGAAACACAAGCTCGGCTTAGGGGTAGGGGCAAGGTGATGGTATGCCAGAAATGCATACCCTGAGGGCAGCTCCTCGGTATTTGAAATTTGGGCAGCTGTGAGACTGTAGTGCAGCTTTTGTCTGGATTGTGTGTCTAGAATGGCCACGAAATGTAGGGGTAGCCTCATGGGCCCATGGGAGATGCTTCCTGTCTGGGAAATCTGCCCAGCTTCCAAGAGTTTGGTGTCTTTCGGGGGGAAGGGAAGAGTGCTGTTTTCTGTCTCTGGGGTCCCACCAAAACAGGGATTCCAGAGATGGGTTTTGAGTCTGGGCGCCTGCAGAACCCAACTGAGGGTTAGGATTTGGGCCTAGGGGAATGGAAGGCCTGATATGTGGGCTCCTGGCCCAGCTACCGAGGGGGCTTGTTTGAAAGCAGGCTCAGACTGAGGGTCACAATGCCTGTGCAAAGGGCAGCCCTCCTGAGTGGGCGTGGTCTCATGGGCCATGTAGCTGGCTCCCACTCTGAGGGTTGGACACCCATCCCCACAGCCAGGTTTCCTGCCATGGGGAAGGAAGGGTACTCCTTTGTGCATCAGGTTCCCCCATAGGCTGGGATTGGAGCTAAGGTCCGGGGACAGATGCCTGAACGCAGGTTGGGTAGAGATGACGGCCTCGGGCCATGGCAGGTCCCACCTGCAGGATATTGGCCCCACTATTTTGGTGGCTGACAGGAGGTCGGGGCTCAGGCTGTGTCAGACAAAGCATTAGTGCACAAGGCGGCCTAGGACATTGGGGTGCCGTCAAGGGCTGTGCAGGTGGATCCTCATGTGGGGTTTCTGGACACAACCATAAGGCCCTTCTTTCTGGTGGGCAGGCAGAAGGCTGAGTTGTGGCTCCAGAATTCCCAGTAGGGAGGGCTTGACGACCTGGAGTGTGAGGATGGAAGTCTGAACACATAAGCTATGATTCAGTTCAGTGCCGAGCGCATGGCAGTTCCAATGTGTAGCAGCTGATTCGAGATCTCCAGCACCTGAGTAACAGCGAGGTTCAGATGTACACTCACACTGGACTTTGTGTCCATGATGCATGACTCACGGAGTGGTGGCCTCTTGAGGCCATGGAGGTTTACCCACGCTGGGGTTTGTGAGATGCTCCAAACAGCAAGGTGCCCTTCTTTGGGACATGGGGAGTCCGATTAGAAGGCTCTATGGTCCCCCATGTGGAAAGACTGGATAGTAGAGCTCTCCCCATGGATATCTGGAAATCCTACATCACATTATCATTGAAGCTGAGGAGCATGGCTTTCGATCTGCTGGCTCTGGCATAAAGGGCCCAGGGGACTGTGACAAGGGTTCTCATGCTGACAGATCACAATGCTGGTTTGTGTCCAGGGAGACCTTAGAATGTGGTGGTAGCTCAGGGGCCATGCAGGATTCTCCTACCCTGAGGGTTTGACACAGCTCCCAAGAGCAAAGTTTACTTCTGGGGACAGGAGGGGTTCTGTTGTGTGGCTCAGGGATCACATGTTGGCCCATATGTTGGTATTCCAGGACAGACCTCTAGGTACAGATGCCTGAAAATCTAAGCTAGGGTTCCAATGAGGTGCTGGGGGCATGTCAGGTTCAATCTTCTGACTCAGGGCCATTGATCTGCATGTCTGCCTGGCGGTAGGTGGCTAGGGTGTGTCAGAATGCACAATTTTGTCCAGAGCGGCCCAGGAAATTGGGGTGGGATCAAGGGCCTTGCAGGTTTCTCCTAATCTGGAGGGTTTGGGCAACTGTGACAGGCAGAGTTTCCTTTGGGAACGCATGCCCAGTTCTGAGGTGAGGCTCCAGAGGCCCCTCCTTGAGGGCATGTGGTCCAGGGCTTTGGGGACAGAAGTCTGCAAACACACGCTTAGGTTAGGGTTAGGGGTGAGGTGATGGCAGGTCCGATCTGCAGACCCTGAGGGCAGCTCCTCAGGATTTGAAATTCAGGAAGCTGGGAGGCAGTAGCACAGGCTTTTATGTCTGGATTGTGTGTCTAGGATGGCTGTGGATTGTAGGGGTGGCCTCATGGGGCCATGGGAGATGCTTCCTTTCTGGGGATTCTGCCAGGATCCCAAGAGTTTGGTGTCTTTCTGGGTGAAGGGAAGAGTGTGGTTTTCTGTCTCGGGGTCGTGCCAAAACAGGGATTCCAGAGATAGGTTCTGGAGTCAGGCACCTGGAGTAAATGACCAAGGGTTATCATGGGCCAAGGGTCATGGCAGGCCCGGTATGCTGGCTCCTGGTCCAGCTTCCGAGGTGGCTTGTTTGAAAGCAGGCTCAGGCTGAGGGTGACAATACCTGTTTGTGTCCAGGGTGGCCCTCATGTGTGGGCGTGGACTCACTGGTCATGCAGCAGGCTCCCAATAAGCGGGTTGGACACCCATCCCAAGAACCAGGTTTCCTGCCATGGGGAAGGAGGAGTACTCTTTTGTGCTTCAGTCCCCCATAGGCAGGGGTTTGAGTTGAGGTCTGGGGTCAGATGCATGAATACCCAGGTAGGGTAGAGATGACGGTCATGGGCCATGGCCAGTCACATCTGCAGGATATGGGGCCCGCTAAATGGGTGGCTGACAGGAGGTTGGGGCTCATGCTGTGTCAGACAGAGCATTAGTGACAGGGCGACCTAGGACATTGGGGTGCTGAGTGCCGTGCAGGTGGATCCTCATGTGGGATTTTTTGGGCAGACACCTAGGGCCCTTCTTCTTTCTGGTGGGCAGGCAGAAGGCTGCATTGTGGCTCCAGAATTCCCATTCTGGAGGGCTTGCTGGCCAGGAGTGTGAGGACGGAAGTCTGAATATAAGCTGAACATAAGCTACGATTCAGTTCAGTGCCAAGCACGTGGCAGTTCCAATGTGTAGTGGCTGATTCGAGATCTCCAGCACCTGAGTAAGGGCGAGTTTCAGATGGTCGCACACACTTCAGTTTGTGTCCATGATGACCGACGAATGGAGTGGTGGCCTCATGAGGTCATGGAAGTTTTCCCACGCTGGGGCTTATGAGCTGCCCCAAACAGCATGGCATTCTTCTGTGGGACAGGAGGAGTCCGTTTAGGTTGATCCAGGGACCCCCATATTTAAAGATTGGATAGCAGAGCTCTCTGCATGGGAAAGCCCATCTCGCATTTCCATTGCAGCCGAAGAACATGGCAGTTTCAATCTGATGGCAATGGGGCAAAGTGCCCAGTGGGCTGAGTTGACATATGTTCTCATGCTGATGGGTCAGAGTGCTGCTTTGTGTTCAGGGAGACCATAGTATATGGTGGTGGCTCAGGGATCATGAAGGATTCCCCTACCCTGAGGGTTTAGCACAGCTTCCAAGAGGAAGCTTTCCCTGGGGACAGGAGGGGTTCTGTTATGTGGCTCAGGGACCACATGTTGGACCATATGTTGGTATTCCAGAACAGGTCTCTGGGGACAGATTACTGAAACCCTAAGCTAGGTCCCAATGAGGTCCTCGGGGCATGTCAGTTTCAAATTCTGACTCAGGGCCTTTGACCTGGGTGTCTGCTCAGAGGTAGGTGACTAGGATGTGTCAGACTGCTCATTTTAGTCCAGATCTACCTTGGAAATTGGAAGGGGCTCAGGGGTCTTGCAGGTCTCTCCTAATCTGGAGGGTTTGGGCAACTGTGACAGCAGAATTTCCTTCACGAGGACAGGTCCAGTCCTGCGGTGTGGCTCCTGAGGCCCCATCCTGGAGCGCATGTGGGCCAGGGCTTTGGGGACAGAAGTATGCAAACACAAGCTTGGCATAGGGTTCTGGTCAAGGTGAAGGCCATCGCGATCTACAGACCCTGATGGCAGCTCCTCGTGATTTGAAATTAGAGCAGCTGTGAGGTGGTAGGGCAGGCTCTTCTGTCTGGATTGTTTGTCTAGGATGGTGACAGAATGTAGGGCTGGACTCATGGGGCCTTGGGAGTTTCGTCCTCTCTGGGGATTCTACCTGGCTCCATAGCGTTTGGTGTCTTTCTGGGGGAAGGGAAGAGTGCTGTTTTCCGTCTCAGGAGTCCCGCTGAAACAGGGATTCCAGAGACGGCTTCTGGGTCTTGGCACCTTGATAACCACATGGAGGGTTAGGATTTGGGCCTGGGGGCATTGCAGGCCCGCTGGACATGCTCTGGGTCCAGCTGCCGAGGAGTCTTATTTTAATGCGGGCTCAGGTTGAGGGTTACAATGCCTATTTGTGCAAAGGGCAGCCCTCTTGACTGGGCATTGTCTCATGGGCCATGTAGCTTGCTCCTACTCTGAGGGTTGGACACCCATCCCAAATGCCAGGTTTCCTGCCATGGGGAAGGAGGAGTATGCTTTTGTGCTTCAGGTTCCCCCTTAGGCAGGGATTTGAGCTAAGGTCTGGGGACAGATGCCTGAATAACCAGGTTGGGTAGAGATCACGGCCTTGGTCCACGGTAGATAACACATGCAAGATATGGGGCCCATTATCTTGGTGGCTCACAGGAGGTCAGGGCTCAGGTTGTGTCAGACAGAGCATTAGTGCACTGGGCAGCCTATGACTTCGGGGTGCCGTCAAGGGCTGTGCAGCTGGATCCTCATATGAGGTTTCTGGGAAGACCCATAGGGCACTTCTTTCTGGTGGGCTGGAGGAAGGCTGCTTTGTGGCTCCACAATTTTCAATCTGGAGGGCTTGTGGACTGTGAGTGTGAGGATGGAAGTCTGACAACACAAGCTACGGTTCATTTCAGTGCCTGGACACAGCAATTGCAATGTGCAGCGTCTTATTCGAGATGTTGAGCACCTGAGTAAGGGCGAGTGTCAGATGTCCGGTCACACTGGAGTTCGTGACCATGATGGCCGACGAATGGATGGGTGACCTCAAGAGGCCATGGACATTTTCCCATGCTGGGGCTTGTGAGCTGCTCCAAACAGCAAGTTGTCCTATGGGAGAGGGGAGTATGGTTGGATGGCTCCAGAGACCCCCATATGGAATGATTAGGTAGCCGAGCTCTCTGCACGGATGCCTGGAAATCCCACATCATGTTCCCATTGCAGCCGAGGAACATGGCAGGTTAGATCAGCTGGCTCTGGGACGAAATGCCCAGTGGGCTGAGTTGACATGGGGTCTCTTGCTGATGGGTCACAATGCTGCTTTGTGTCCAGGGAGACCTTAGAATGTGGTGGTGGCTTAGGGGCCATGCACTATTCTCCTACTCTGAGGGTTTGAAACAGCCCCCACGTGCAAGGTTTCCTTCTGGGGACAGGAGAGGTTCTGTTGTGTGGCTCAGGGACCACATGTTGGACCATAAGTTGGTATTCCAGAGCAGGCCTCTGGGAACAGATGCCTGAAAACCTAATAAGGTAGGGTTCCCATGAGGTCCTAGGGGCATATCAGATTCAATAATCTGACTCAGGGACATTGACCTGCCTGTCTGCCTTGAAGTAGGTACTTAGGGTGTGTCAGACTGTGCAATTTTGCCCAAAGCGGCCTACAAAATTGGGGTGGGCTCATGGGTCTTGCAGATTGCTCCTAATCTGGAGGGTTTGTGCAACTGTGATGGGCAGAGTTTCCTTCGGGAGAGCAGGCCCCGTCTTGAGGTGGTGTTCCAGAGTCCCCATCCTGGAGGGCATGTGGGCCAGGGCTTTGGAGCCAGAAGTCTGCCGACACAAACTCTGGTTAGGTTTGGGGCCGAGGGTATGGCAGGCCAGATCTACAGACTGTAAGGGCACTCCTCAGGATTTGAAATTTGGGCCACTGGGAGGTGGTAGGGCAGCCTCTTCTGTCTGGATTGTGTGTCTAGGGTTGTCATGGAATGTAGGGGTGGCCTCACAGGACCATGGGAGATTCTTCCTCTCTGGGGATTCTGTCTGGCTCCCAAGAGTTTGGTGTCTTTTTGTGCAAGAAGTGCTGTTTTCCATCTCAGGGGTCCCTCCAAAACAGGGATTCCAGAAATGGGTTCTGGGTCCGGGCTCCTGGATAACTCCAACCTCGGTTAGTATTTGGGCCTAGGGGCATGGCAGGCCCGCTCAGCGTGCTCCTGGTCCAGCTACCAAGGGAGCTTGTTTGAAAGGGGGCTCAGGCTGAGGTTCACAATGCCTGTATGTGCCCAGGGCAGCATTCCTGTGTGGGTGTGGTCTCACGGGCCATGCAGCTGGCTTCCACTCTGAGGGTTGGACACCCATCCCAACATCCAGGTTTCCTGCCATGGGGAAGGAGGAGTACTCTTTTGTGCATCATGTTCCCCTATATGCAGGGATTTGAAATAAGGTTTCAGTATAAGGGGTCTGAAAATCCAGGTTGGGAAGAGATGACAGCAGAGGGTCATAGCTGTTCTGGTCTGCTGCATATGCCACCAGCTGTCTGGGTGTCTGACAAGAGGTTTGGATCAGGCTATGTCAGACAGAGCGTTAGTGCACAGGGCTTCCCTGGAAAATGGGGAGCTCTTGAGGGCCAAGCCAGTTGATCCTCATTTGGAGTTTCTGTGGAGCCCCATAGGGCATGTTTTTCTTCTGGTGTGGAGGTAATGTGCTGCATTGTGGCTATAGAATTCCCTATGTGAAGGGCTTCTGGGCTACGACTGTGAGGATGGAAGTCTGAAAACACAAGCTAGGGTGACGTTTCGGGCGGAAGGCACAGCAGGCCCACTCTGCAGAGCCTGAATGGAGATCTCAAACATCTGAAATAAGGGCGAGTATCAGAGGTTGGCTCTGGATGTAATTTGCGACCATGATGGTTCCTGAATGGAAAAGTGGCTTTATGAGGCCATGAAGCTTTTCCTACTCTAAGTCTGTGAGCTGCTCCAAACATCTAGGTTTCCTTCTGTGTTAGAGATGAGAACTGTTGGATGGCCCTAGGGTGCCCCATATGGAAAGATTTGAGAGCACGGCCCTAAGGATGGATGCCTGGAAAACCCACCTCTCTTTCACATTGGCTCCTAGGGACAAGGAAGGTTTGATCTCTTGCCTCTGGGGCAAGGTCCCCAGGGGGCTGAGTTGAAATGGACTCTCATTCTGATGGGTCATAATGTGGGTTTGTGTCCATGGAGACCCTGGAATGTGGCGGTGGCTCAGGGGCCCTGTAGGATTCTCCTACCTGGAGGGTTTGACACAGTTCCCAATGGCAAGGTTCAAATGTGGAGACGAAATGTGTTCTGTTTTGTGCCTCAGGAGACCCTCATATGCTGGTAATTGAGACCAGACCTTTGAGTAGTGATGCCTGCAAACCCAAGCTAGGGTTCAGATTAGGGCCTAGGGGCCTGTCCGGTGAAATCTTCAGTCTCTGGGGACATTGGTCTGTGTGTCTGAGTGGAGGTAGTTGCTCAGGTTGTGTCAGCAATGTAGGGGCCTGATTAGGCAGAGGAACTGTAAACCCCGGATATAGGGGTGGGCCAGGCCAGATAGCCGTATTCAGTCAGAGGGGTGTGCATATATTAACTGTGGTAGGTTGAAATCCGATTGGCCACCTGTGTGTGGGCGGGGCTCAGCCACCTCTATAAAAGATGGTCTATGAGACTGGATAGGGGTTTTTTGTTTTTTTTTTTTTTTTTCTTTTTAGCAACAGCCCTGCACCGCACCGCCCAGAACAGCAGCAGCAGAGGCGCCAACTCCAGCGGCATCGCCCCATGCACCGCCAAGAGCAGCAGCGGCAGTGGCGCCACAGCGAGCGGCATCGCCCCGTGCACCGCCCAGAGCAGCAGCGGTGGCGGCGCCACCTCAAGCGGCATCGCCCCCTGCACTGCACCGCCCAGAGCAGCAGCAGCAGCGGCGCCAACTCCAGCGGCATCGCCCCGTGCACCGCCCAGAGCAGCAGCAGCAGCGGCGCCACAGCGAGCGGCATCGCCCCGTGCACCACTGCGAGCGGCAGCGGCGCCACAGCGAGCGGCATCGCCCTGTGCACCGCCCAGAGCAGCAGCGGCAGCGGCGCCACAGCGAGCGGCATCGCCCCATGCACCGCCCAGAGCAGCAGCGGCAGCAGCACCACCGCAAGCAGCACTGCACCAGAGCAGCAGCGGCAGCGGCGCCACTGCGATGCCACGAGCGACGCCACCCTGAGCCAGAGTATCAGCAGCAGCACCACCGCAAGCAGCCACGCCGCCTCAGGCAGCGCTGCCATCAGGAGCAGCCTCTCAAGAGCCAACGGTGCAGCCATGCCGGGAGTGGGTCTGTGGTACAGTGAGGGTGAGGCAGGGAGCCTCCAGGGGGGACCCCAGCGACTGGGAGGTGGTGGTCCCCAGCAAGACTCGGGCACCTACCAGTCGGTTTGGTTTCTAATGCAGTTTGGTTTCTAATGTAGTTTGGTTTCTAATGCAGTTTGGTTTCTAATGCAGTTTGGTTTCTAATGCAGTTTGGTTTCTGATGCATGGTGCGAAATAAAACTTTGCTTGATTTTCGCTTTGTGTCAGTCTCGTTCCTTTGATCACGGACCCTAACAAGCAATACTTTTTGTTCAGGGAGGACTACATAATTGGGTTTGTCACGGGGGCCTTGTAGGTGTCTCCTCATCTGTATGGTTGTGGCCAATGGAATGGGCACTGATTCCTTCAAGAGTGCAGGCACAGTACGGTGGTGTGGCTACAGAGGCTGCAGCCTGGAGGGTGTGTGGGCCAGGTCTGTGGGGACAGAAATCTAAAAACACAAACTTGGCCTGTGTCTTGTGCCGAATGTATTGCAGGCCTGATTTACAGGCCGTGAGGGGCGCTCCTCAGGATATGAAATAAGGGAATGTGAGGCACTAGCTCAGGCTTTTGTCTCTGGATTTTGTGTCAAAGTTGGCCGAGTATTGTAGAGGTGGCCTCCTGGCCATGGACGATTCTCCCTCTCTGAGGATTTGGCCTGGCTCCCAGTCATCTGGGGTAATTGTGTGGGAAGAGAGGAGTCCTGTTTCTGTCTCAGGTGTCCCTCCAAAAGAGAGATTCCAGAATATAATCCCACATTCGGGCTATAAGGAAATAACAACTTTGGTTAGGATTGGAGCTAGGGGCATCTCAAGCCCAATATGCCAACTCTTGGTCTACCTATGTAGAGACCTCAATTCAAAAAGGGTTCAGAGGGGCACCTGGGTGGCTCAGTGGGTTAAGTCTCTGCCTTCAGCTCAGGTCATGGTCTCAGGGTCAAGGGATCGAGCCCCGCTGCTTCCTCCTTTCTCTCTGCCTGCCTCTCTGCCTACTTGTGATCTCTGTCTGTCAAACAAATAAATAAAATCTTAAAAAAAAAAAAACAGGTTCAGGATGAGGGTCACAATGCGTGTTTGTTCTTAAAGTGGCCCTCTAGCATGGGCGTGGCCTCATGGGCCATACAGGTTTCTCCTACTATGTGGCTTTGAATTTGACCCCCATCCCAACAGCAAGGTTTCTTGCCATGAGGAAGGAGGAGTTCTGTTTTGTGCATCAGGTTTCCCCCTATGCAGGAATTTGAGATAAAGTCTAGGGACAGAGGTCTGAAAACCCAGATTGGGAAGAGATGACGGCAGAGGGCCATGGAAAGTCCAATCTGCTGCCTTTGCGTCCAACTGTTTGGGTGTTTGATGGGAGATCTGGGCTCAGGCTGTTTCAGACAGAGCATTAGTGCACAGGGCGGCCTAGGAATTGGGGTGCAGTCGAGGTTTGGGCAGTTTGATCTCCATGTGAGGATTCTGGGCAGCCCCATAGGGAACTGTTTTCTTCTAGTGCGCAGGCAGAGTGCTGCATTGTGGCTCCAGAATTCTCAATGTGAAGGGCATCTGGGCCAAGAATGTGAGTATGGAAGACTGAAACCACAAACTAGTGTTATATTTCAGGCGGAGGGAACAGCAGGCCTACTCTACAGAGGCTGAATCAAGAACTCCAGCATCTGAAGTTATGGTGAGTATCAAACATTGGCTTAGGCTGGATTTTGCTACCATGATGGCTCCTGAATAGAAGGGTGGCCTAATGAGGCCATGGAGGTTTTCACACTCTGGAGCTTGTGAGTTGCTCCTAACAGCAAGGTTTCCTTCTGTGTTAGAGGTGAGTCCTGTTGGATGGCTCAAGTAGGCCCCATATGGAAAGATTCAAGAGCATGCTCTAAGGATGGATGCCTGGAAAACCCACCTCGCATACCCAATGGCTCCTAGGGACAAGGCAGATTCGATCTGCTGGCTTTGGGGTGAGCTACCCAGGGGGCTGAGTTGAAATGCACTCTCATGATGATGGGTCATAATGTGGGTTTGTGTCCATGGAGACCCTGGAATGTGGCGGTGGCTCAGGGGCCCTGCGGGATTCTCCTACCCTGAGGGTTTTACACAGCTCCCAGTAGCACGTTTCCCATGTAGAGACGAAAGGTGTTCTGTTTGGTGCCTCAGGAAATCCCCATATCCTGGTATCGAGACCAGGCCTCTGAGGAGAGATGCCAACAAACCTAAGCTAGGCTTTAGATTTGGGCCTAGGAGCCTGTCTGGTTCAATCTTCTGTCTCTGGGGACATCTGTCTGTGTATATCAGTGGAGTTAGTTGTTCATGTTGTGTTAGAAATACTTTTTGGAGGGAGTCAAGATAGCGGGGAAGTAGAAGGAGGCACCATTTCAACCTGTACCCTAAAGTGAGTTGATTACCTACCAAAGAACACTGAGCACCCATGAAATCAGTCTGAGAT
Organism: Meles meles; assembly: GCF_922984935.1. Taxonomy (NCBI): domain Eukaryota; kingdom Metazoa; phylum Chordata; class Mammalia; order Carnivora; family Mustelidae; genus Meles; species Meles meles. Next base: position 44,627,698 of record NC_060088.1, on the reverse strand, counting down.
CAGAATTATACACGTCTGGATCTCTACAGGAGCAGAAGATGTCAGTGGGCAGGTAAAGCAGAGTGGGAACGTCAGACTGATATTGGAAGATAAACAAAAGGGGGAGTGAGCCACCAGAGGTGACCGATTGGAAAGTAATACCCCAATACGAGAGTACCTTGCATCTGGGGACCAGCATTAACTTGGAGTCTGGTTGAAAACACTCAAAAAGAGCATGAATCATGGGGGGAAATTGTGGGAATCAGGGCGGTTAGGGACAGGGGCTTAAGTCTCCAGACCCAGGACAGCCTCCCCAAGCACTGCACCAGAGAGAGTGCGGTTGAGAATCCAGGTCTTGGTCCCTGAGCTGCCAATGTGCTTAAGCCACTAGCGCGTCTGGGAACACATGGGGTCTGGCTCCACCGAGGGGCTGGGAGTTTCGCCATATGGCGTTCCTGAGACGTGTGTGCCCCACACCCTCCGTGAGAGAGGTGTGGGTAGGCATTAACCTGGCACTCTTAGACCCGCGCTGAGGGATCAGAGCCTGAGATGCACGCGCCCCACACCCTCCCCTGGAAGAAGTGCTCACAGGCGCTAGCTGGGAGCTCACAGACCCGGAAAAAACAGGCACTCCCAGCCCGGGCTAGCGGGAAAATCTCAATGTGCAATCGCTGCTTGGAACCTCTCTGGCGGTCTGGAGCTGCCCAGAGAGCTGCCGCTGCCATGGTATTGGGTACAAGGAGTAGATACTGCATCCCCAGGGACTGTAACTCAGAAACTACTCTGCAAGCAGCTCTGCAGAGCAGTCTGAGGCTGCTCTCTGACAGGGAGGTCAGGGTGCAGATTTCTGTCCTCTAAACCTCCAAAAACCATCAAAAGTTCTCAAGGCGAGAGAAAACAGATGAAAGAACATAAAAACCTCCAGAGAACAAAAGTCTGAAAAAAACGGTTTCCTCAGATCTCACCCCCTTGAGGGGGGCAGGAGGACTTAACTCAGGGAACATCATTGACCGAAAACCCACGTGGCAGGCCCCTCCCCCAGAAAACCAACAAGGAAAGAAAAGAAAAAAAAAAACACAACAAGAGAACAACCACCAGTACTTCATAGATACAACTTTTATTTTTAGCTCATTACCACTATTCTGGTTCATTTTTTTATACATATAGATAATTTTTAACCTACTTACCATCACAGTGAGATGCCCACTGCATCAAATTCATTAATAACCTTCTAACCAGAACTTTTTGATACATACACCCGTGTTTTGCTTTTGCTTTCCTATTTTTTTAATTTCTTTTTAAATTTTAGTTTAGTTTAGTCTAGTTTATTCTTTTTTAAATTTTTATTTCCTAATATACATATAGAGTTAAACTTCAAGGTAATCCCCTTTCCCCAATCAATGCTACCCCTATAGGTAAACCAATTTTTAATCCCCCTATATCTTAGGAAAGTTGAGTCCTTTAACAAAGTCATCAAGATACATACCAAGAAGAATCAAAATAAACATCCTCACCCACAGTGAGAATTTATAACCACTCTCGCATCTTTTCTTTCCGCCAGTGTTTCTGTGTATTTGTGTTTGTCCTGATAGTATATAAATCTTATACTTGTGGTTCTTTTTGACGAGGTTATTCCTTTTTTTGCTTATATATATAGAGAGAAATATATATATATATATATATATATGATAAGAGAGAAATATATATTTTATTTTATATTTATATTTTATAAATATAAAAATATATTTTTTTATAAAATAAAAATAAAAATATTTTTTATTTTATATTTATATTTTATAAATATAAAAAATATATATATATTTCTCTCTTATCATATATTTTATCAGTTTTTTTGTTTGTCTGTTTTGGTTTGTATACTTCATAAATCTTACCTTGGGGCCCATTTGGGCTGAGCCTTCTCTTTTATCTTTCCTTTTATTCCTCTATCTCTCTCTTTCTTTACTTTTTTATCTCTATTTATTTTTCTTTTCTTTTTTCTCTCATTTGGGTTGGGAATCCTGATTGCGTAGAAGCGTTCCAGGGTGCAGCCTGACTGCAACACAGTCGATACATCCAACTATATACGTTCAGTCATCTCTCATCAAAATGACTAGGAGGAGGAATGCCCAACAGAAGAAAAATACAGAGGATGGACCTTCTGCAACAGAGCTAATGGCTATCGAAATAGACAATATGTTGGAAAAAGAATTCAGGCTAACAATTATCCAGGCAATAGCTAGGATCTAGAAATCCATGGATGACCAAATGGAATTGATTAGGGCAGAACTGAGCCACCAGGGATGATGTTCACAATGTTAAGGCAGAACTCAAAGCCACCAGGGATGATGTTCAAAATGCTCTCAATGAAATACAAACTAATCTAAATTCTCTAAAAGCTAGGGAAACAGAGAAACAAGATAGAATTAGTGATCTGGAGGACAATTAGAGAGAGAGAAAGGATTAGGAGGAGGCCTGGAAAAAAAACACCTCCGAAGCCACAAAAACAGAAGCAGAGAAATAAATGATGCCATGAAACGTTCCAACGTCAGAATTATTGGAATCCCTGAGGGGGGGTGGGGAGAAAGAAGTTTAGAAGATATAGTGGAACAAGATGTCTATGAAAATTTTCCCAATATCACGAATGGAAATAGCGTTCGTGTACTAGAGGCAGAACGATTTCCTCCCAAGATTATAGATTCTTGAAAGTCCTCAAGACACCTGATAGTAAGAATGAAGAATTATAACTGTAGGCAGACCCTCTTGAAAGCAGCTAGGACAAAGAAGTTCCTTACATACAGAGGAAAACCCATTAGAATAACGTCAGACCTCTCCACAGAGACCTGGCAAACCAGGAAGGGCTGGCAAAATATACTCAGGGCATTAAATGAGAAGAACATGCAGCCAAGAATACTTTACCCAGCAAGACTGACATTCAAAATGGATGGAGAGATAAAGAGTTTCCAAGACCGGCAAGGCTTAAAAGACAATGCAATCACCAAGCTGACACTGCAGGAAATATTAAGGGGGTTTCTATAAAAGAGAAAAAATCCAAAGAATATCATCGAACAGAAATATAGAGACAACCTACAGAAAGAAAGACTTCAAAGGTAACACGATATCAATAAAAATGTATGTATCAATAATCACTCTTAATGTGAACAGCCTAAATGCGCCCATAAAATGACACAGGGTTGCAGATTGGATAAAACGACAGGACCCATCCATATTTTGTCTACAAGAGACCCATTTTGAACCTAAAGATACACCCAGACTGAAAGTGAAGGGATGGAGAAGCATCTTTTATGCCAATGGTCCTCAAAAGAAAGCCGGGGTAGAGATTCTCATATCAGATAAATTAGAATTTAAACTAAAGACAGTAGTCAGACATGCAGAAGGAAACTACATAATTCTTAAAGGGTCTATCCACCAAGATGATCTAACAATTATAAATATATACGCCCCCAATATGGGAGCAGCCAATTACATAAGAAAACTATTAATCAAGATAAAGAGTCATATGATATGAATACATTAATAGTAGGAGATCTTAACACACCTCTCTCAGTGATAGACAGATCATCTAAGTAGAAAATCAGTAAAGAAATAAGAGCATTAATTGAAACTTTGGACCAGATGGACCTCATAGACATATACAGAACATTCCAGCCTAAAACAACAGAATACTCATTCTTCTCAAATGCACATGGAACCTTCTCCAGAATAGACCACATACTGGGTCACAAAGCAGAACTCAACCAATACCAAAAGACCGAGATTATTCCCTGCATATTCTCAGATCACAGTGCTTTGAAACTGGAGCTCAATCACAAGGAAAATTTCGGAAGGAACTCAAACACCTGGAAGCTAATGAACACCTTGCTTAAGAATGCTTGGATCAACCAGGAGATCAAAGATGAACTTAAACAATTCATGGAAACCAATGAGAATGAAAACACTTCGGTCCAAATCCTATGGGATACAGCAAAGGCGGTTCTAAGGGGGAAATACATAGCCATCCAAGCCTCCCTCAAAAAAATTGAAAAATCCAGAATACACCAGCTGTCTCTACATCTTAAAGAACAGGAGAATCAACAACAAATCAAACCAACTCCACAAGCAAGGAGGGAAATAATTAAGATTAGAGCAGAGATCAATGAGGTAGAAACCAGAGATAGAGTAGAACATATCAATGAAACAAGAAGCTGTTTTTTTTAAAGAGTCAATAAGATCGATAAACCACTGGCCACAGTAATCCAAAAGAAAAGAGAGAAAGCCCAAATTAATAAAATTACGAATGAAAAGGGAGAGATCACAACTAACACCAAGGAAATAGAAACAATCATCAGAAATTATTACCAACAGTTATATGCCAATAAGCTAAGCAACCTAGATGAAATGGATGCATTCCTGGAAAACTACAAACTCCCAGAATTGAACCAGGAAGAAATTGACAACCTGAATAGACTGATATCTAGTAACGAGATTGAAGCACTGATCAAAAACCTCCCAAAAAACAAGAGCCCAGGACCTGATGGATTCCCTGGGGAATTCTACCAAACTTTCAAAAAAGAAATAACACCAATTCTCCTGAAGCTGTTCGAAACAATTGAAGCAGAAGGAAAACTTCCAGACTCTTTTTATGAAGCCAGCATTACCCTGATCCCCAAACCAGGCAAAGACCCTACCAAAAAGGAGAATTTCAGACCAATATCACTGATGAATATGGATGCAACGATTCTCAACAAGATCCTAGCAAACAGGATCCAGCAGCACAGTAAAAAGATTATCCACCATGACCAGGTGGGATTCATCCCTGGGTTGCAAGGTTGGTTCAACATTCGCAAATCAATCAATGTGATAGAACAAATCAATAAGAGAAGAGAGAAGAACCACATGGTCCTATCAATTGGTGCAGTAAAAGCATTTGACAAAATCCAGCATCCGTTCCTGATAAAAACGCTTCAAAGTATAGGGGTGGAGGGAACATTCCTGAACTTCATAAAATCTATCTATGAAAGACCCACAGCAAATATCATCCTCAATGGGAAAATGCTTGCAGCCTTCCCATTGAGATCAGGAACACGACAAGGATGCCCAATCTCACCACTGTTGTTCAACATAGTATTAGAAGTTCTAGCAATGGCAATCAGACAACAAAGAGAAATAAAAGGTATCCAAATTGGCAAGGAAGAAGTCAAACTCTCTCTCTTCGCAGATGACATGATTCTTTATAGGGAAAACCCCAAAGACTCCACCCCCAAACTACTAGAACTCATACAGCAATTCAGTAATGTTTCAGGATACAAAATCAATGTAAATAAATCAGTGGCTTTCTTATACACTAACAATGAAAATACAGAAAGGGAAATTAGAGAATCGATTCCATTTACTATAGCACCAAGAACCATAAGATACCTAGGAATAAACCTAACCAAAGTGGTAAAGGACCTGTACTCGAGGAACTACAGAACACTCATGAAAAAAATTGAAGAAGACACAAAAAGATGGAAGACTGTTCCATGCTCTTGGATTGGAAGAATAAACATTGTTAAAATGTCTATACTGCCTAGAGCAATCTATACTTTTAATGCCATTCTGATCAAAATTCCACCGATATTTTTCAAAGAGCTGGAGCAAATAATCATAAAATTTGTATGGAATCAGAACAGACCCCGAATTGCTAAGGAAATGTTGAAAAACAAAAACAAAACTAGCGGCATCACGTTACCCGATTTCAAGTTTTACTACAAAGCTGTGATCACCAAGACAGCGTGGTACTGGCATAAAAACAGACACATAGACCAGTGGAACAGAGTGGAGAGCCCAGATATGGACCCTCAACTCTATGGTCAAATAATCTTCGACAAAACAGGAAAAAATATTCATTGGAAAAAAGACAGTCTCTTCAATAAATGGTGCTGGGAAAACTGGACAGCGATATGTAGAAGAATGAAACTCGACCATTCTCTTACACCATTCACAAAGATAAACTCGAAATGGATAAAAGACCTCAACGTGAGACAGGAATCTATCAGAATCCCAGAGGAGAACTTCTCATCTTCGATATCAGCCACAGCAACTTCTTTCAAGATATGTCTCCAAAGGCAAAGGAAACAAAAGCAAAAATGAATTTTTGGACTTCATCAAGGTCAAAAGCTTCTGCACAGCAAAGGAAACAGTCAACAACAAAAAAAGGCAACCCACGGAATGGGGGAAGATATTTGCAAATGACAGTGCAGACAAAAGATTGATATCCAGGATCTATAAAGAACTTCTCAAACTCAACACACACAAAACAGATAATCATATCAAAATATGGGCAGAAGATATGAACAGACACTTCTCCAACGAAGACATACAAATGGCTATCAGACACATGAAAAAATGCTCATCATCACTAGCCATCAGGGACATTCAAATTAAAACCACATTGAGATACCACCTGACACCAGTTAGAATGGCCAAAATTAGCAAGACAGGAAACAACGTGTGTTGGAGAGGATGTGGAGAAAGGGGAACCCTCTTCCACTGTTGGTGGGTATGCAAGTTAGTGTAGCCACTTTGGAGAACAGTGTGGAGATTCCTGAAGAAGTTAAGAATAGAGCTTCCCAATGACCCTGCAATTGCACTATTGGGTATTTACCCCAAAGATACAGATGTAGTGAAAAGAAGGGCTATCTGTACCCCAATGTTTATTGCAGCAATGGCTACGGTCGCCAAACTGTGGAAAGAACCAAGATGCCCTTCAACGGATGAATGGATAAGCAAGATGTGGTACTTATACACAATGGAGTATTATGCATCCATCAGAAAGGATGAATACCCAACTTTAGTAGCAACATGGACGGGACTGGAAGAGATTATGCTGAGCGAAATAAGTCAAGCAGAGAGAGTCAAGTATCATATGGTCTCACTTATTTGTGGAGCATAACAAATAACATGAAGGACATGGGGAGATAGAGAGGAGAGTGAGTTGAGGGAAACTGGAAGGGGAGATGAACCATGAGAGACTATGGACTCTGAAAAACAACCAGAGGGTTTTGAAGGGGCAGGGGGGTGGGAGGTTGAGGAACCAGGTTGTGGGTAATAGGGAGGGCACGTACTGCATGGAGCCCTGGGTGTGGTGCAAACACAATGAACAGTTACGCTGTAAATAAACAAATAAACATATTTAAAAAAAATAAAAAATGTTAATTAAATAAAAGAAAAGTAAACGGGGCCCACGGTGAGGGTCACAATGAGTGCTTGTGTCCTAGTTGGCTCTCAAGCATGGTTGTGACCTCATGGAGCATGCAGGTTTATCACACTCTGAAGGTTTGACATCATCCCAACAGCAAATTTTCTTGCCATGGGGATGGAGGAGTTCTGATTTGTACATCAGGATCCCCCCAATGCAGTGATTTGAGATAAGGTCTAGGGACAGATGCCTGAAAACCCAGGTTGGGAACAGATGGCAGCCTAGGGCCATGGCGGGTCGGATCTGCTAGATATGTGGCCATCTGTCTGGTTGTCTGATGGGAGGTCTGTGCTCAGGCTGTTTCAGAAAGAGCATTAATTCACAGAACGGCCTATGAGATTGTGTTACAGTCAAGGGCTGTGCAGGTTGATCCTCATTTTCAGTTTCTGGGCAGTCCCATAGGGCACTTTTTTTTTCTTCTTTTGGGTAGGCAGAGTGCTGTGTGGTGGCTCCAGAATTCCCAATCTGGAGGGCTTGTGGGCCAAGAGTGTGAGGATGGAAGTCTGAAAACAAAATCTAGGGTTCAGTTTCAGACCGAGGGTATGGTAGGCCAAGTCTGCTGAGGCTTAATCGAGATCTCCTTCATTGAAGGCAGGGCGAGTATCAGACATTTGCTCAGGCTGGAGTTTTGTCCATGTTGGCCCCTTAATGAATGGGGGTCCTCATTATGCCATGGAGGATTTCCTATGCTGGGCGTTGTGAGCTGCTCCAAAACGCAAGGTTTCCTTCTGCTGGACCAGCAAGTCCTGTTGGATGGCTCAAGGATGCCCCATATGGAAAGATTTGAGAGCAGGGCTCTCAGGATGGATGCCTGGAAACCCCACCTTGCATGCCCCTTGCCTCCTAGGACAAGGCAGGATCGATCTTTTGGCTCTGGGGCAACCTGGGTGCTGAGTTGAAATGGACTCTCATTATGATGGGTCCTAATGTGGGTTTGTGTCCATGGAGACCTTGGAATGAGGCGATGGCTTAGGATTCCTTCATGATTCTCCTACACGGAAAGTTTTACACAGCTCAAATAGCAGGTTTCCCATCTGGAAACTTGAGTTGCTCTGTTTTATGCCTCAGAAAACCCCCATATGCTGGTATTCGAAATCAGACCTCTGAGGAGAGATGCCTGGAAACCTAATCGAGGGGTCAGATTAGGGCCTAGGGGCATGTCCGGTTCAATCTTTTGTCTCTGAGGATATCTGTTTGCATGTATGACTGGAGGTAGTTGCTTCGGTAGTGTCAGAATTCGTCTTTTAGTCCAGGGCGGACTACACTTTTGGGATGGCCTCGGGGTCTTGCAGGATTATCCTAAGCTGTAGGGTTTTGACAAATGGAATCGTCACAGTTTCCTTCAAGAGAGAAGGCCTAGTGCTGTGGTGTGGCTCAGTGTTCCCTATCTGGAGGGCTTGTGGAGCAGGACTTTGAGCATGGAAGTCTGAGAACCCAAGCTAGGGCTAGGGTTAGGGCCTAGGGCATGGCGTCCCCAAGCTGCATACACTGAGACAAGCTCCCCGGGATCTGAGCTTAAAGCAAGTGTCAGGATGAGGCATAGGTTAGAGTTTGTGTCCATGAGTTCTGCCGAACTCACAGGTGGCCTCATGGTGGCATGGAGTTTCCTCCCACTCTGGGGATTTCGCAGTTCCAAATAATTTGGTTTATTCCTGGCTGTTGGTGGTGTCTTGTTTAATGGCTCATGGGTCCCCCATAATGAGAGATTCGAGAGCAGCGATCCAGGTATTGATGCCTGAAAACCCGACTGAGGGTTACAATTATGTCCTAGTGGCACCACAGGCCTTATACCCTGGCTCTGGGCCGTGCCTTTGGGGCTATGTTCAAAATGGGACTCAGATAAGGGTCACAATGGGTGATTGTTTCAATGAGGGCATGTAAAAATGGACATGGCCTCAGGGGCAAATCACATTTCTTCCATCTGAGGATTTTGCATAGCTCCAAATAGCAAGGTTTCTCTTGGGGTTCAGGAGATTTCTTTTATGGATCAGTGTTCTCCCATGTGGAGGAATTCCTGAGAAAGGCTCTGTGTATGGATGCCTGAAAACCCAAACGCGTTAGGATTTCAGCCTAGGGGCATGGAAAGTCTGATCAGCTGCCTCTGGGTAGAGCTGCCTTGATGGCTGATCAGTGGTCGGGACTCAGGTTGTGCCCTCCTGTGTATCAGGATCCATGGTCGTATTCAAAAGAGCGATGGTATCAAGGCCCCTGCATGTTTGCCCTAATATAAGGGTTTTGTGCAGCTCCATAGGACAAGGTTTCAATCTGGAGGGCAGGGATCATCATGTGCTGTGGCTCCAGAGTCCCCAGTCTAGAGGGTTTTTTTCCCAGCAATCTGGGGACTGATATCTGAAAACCCAAGCTAGGTTTATGTGTATGATCTAGGCTATGGATCTCTGATCTGCAGATTCTGAGGCAAGGTCACCGGATTCTGAATTGAAGGAGAGTTTCAGGCATTCACTCACATTAAATTGGTGTCCTAGGGCTGCCAAATGTGTGGGAGGTGAGCAGGACTGCTGGGGAATGGTGGCTTTTCCTGCTCAGGGGGCTTTGCACAGTTCCACGTACTGTGGTTTCAATCTGGAGCACAGATGGAGTCCTGTTGCCTGGCTCTACAGTCCTCCAAATGGAGGGATTCCAGAGCAGGGCTCTGGTTATGGATGCCTGAAAATTGAACCTAGGGTTAGTCTTAGGGCATGGGGCATGGGAAGTCCAATCTGCTAACTCTGGCGCCAGCTACTTGGGTGGCTGACTGGAGGTCGGTGCTCATCTTGAGGGACAGAATGTGTACTAGTGTCAAGGGTCAGCTTCCACAACTATGGGTGGCTTAGAGGTATCGTGCAGCTTTCTCCTAATACGGGATTTGTGTGCAGTTTCATAGGGCACATTTTCCATCTGGAGGGCAGGCAGAGTCTTGTGGTGTGGCTCCGGGGTTCCCTAGCCAGAGGGAATATAGACCGCATCTGTGAGGACGGAAGTCTGAGAGGCCAATCCAGGAGTATGGTTAGGGCCCAGGGCATGACAGGGCGAATCTGCAGTCGCTGATGCAAGCTCCGTAGGATCTGAGGTTAAGGCAAGTGTGAAGCGGTCGCTCAGGTTGGAGTTTGTATCCATGAGATCCATCAAACCTATGAATGTCATTATGGGGACATGGAGTTTTCTCCTGCTCTGGGAATTTTGCATAGTTAAAAAATATCTTGGTCAATTCTGGGGAAGAGTTACTGTCCTGCTTTGTGGCTCAGGGGTGCATCATATGAAGGGATTCGAGAGTAGGGCTCCAGCTATGGATGCCTAAAAACCCAAACTAGGTTTAGGATTAGGTCCTAGTGGCATCACAGGCTTTAGGTTCTGGCTCTGGGACAAACTACCCATAGGGTTGTGCTGAAAGTGGGGCTCAGGCTACGGCTTACAATGGGTGTTTGTGTCCCGGGAGGCCAGCATTAATGGATGTGTCCTCAAGGGCAATGCAGATTTTGCCCAATTCTGGGGGATATAAATATCTCCAGAAAGTTTCGGGTGGGACAAGAGGAGTTATGTTTTGTGACTCAGGGGTATCCCATGTGGAGGGACTTGAGAGAAGGGACTGGGGATTGATGCTTGAAAACCCAACATATTGTTATGATTCATGCCTAGGGGAATGGCCAGTCTGATTTGCCGACTCCGGCACCAGCTATTTGGGTGACTGACTGGAGGTCAGGGCTCAGGTGAGGGACAGAATGTGTTTTAGTGTCCAGGGCCAGGTTTCATAAATGAGGGTGGCTTAGTGGGTCCGTGAATCTTTTTCTGAATCGGTGGGTTGCGTGCAGCTCCATAGGGCACGTTTTCCTTCTGGAGAGCAGGAAGCGTTCTGTGCTGCGGCTCCGGTAGGCCCTATCTGGAGGGTTCTTGGACCAGGGCTCTCTAGATGGAGGCCCAAGATCCAAGCTAGGGCTAGGTGAGGGCATAGGGCATCGAAGGTCCAACATATGTACACTGAGGCAAACTCCAGGGAATCTGATGTTAAGGCAAGGGTCAGGATGTCACTCAGTCTGGACTTTGTGTAGATGAGATGTGCCAAATATAGGTTTAGCCTTATGGTGGCAAGGAGATTTGTCCTGCTCAGGGGTTTTTGTGCAAATCCAAATAGCTTGGTCTATTCTGGGGTTAGGTTCTGTGTTGCCTTATGAATCTGGGTTCCCCCATATAGAGGGATTCAAGAGCAGTGTTCCAGGTATGGATGCCTGAAAACCCAGCCTAGGTTTTGCATTTGGTCCTAGTGGCATGGCAGTACTTAGATCCTGGATCTGGTGAAGCTATCCATGTGGCTTTGTTGAAAATCAGCTCAGGCTAAGGGTCACAATGGGTGTTTGTGTCCAGGATGGCCTGCAAAAGTGGGCATGGCCTCAGAGGCAGCACAGGTTTCTGCCATCTCTGAGACTTTTACATAGCTCCCAAAACCAAGGTTTCCTTCCAGGGGGCAGGAGGAGTTCTGTTTTGTGGCTGTGGAGTCCTCCATGTGGAGGGATTCGAGAAAAGGGCTCTGGGTATGGATGCCTGCTAACCCAATCTAGGTTTAGCATAGGGGCCTAGGGGCATGGCAGGTCCGATCTCCTGGCTCTGGAGCCAACTGTCTTGGTGGCTGCTTGGGGGACGTGACTCAGGTGTATCAGACTGTGCATTAGTATCCAGGGAAGCATACGCACGTGGTTTGCATCATGGGCCCTGGTGCTGTGTTGTTTTATAGAGCAGGGTTCCCCATATGGAGAGATTTGAGAGCAGAGCTCCATGTATGGACGTCTTGAAATCCCACCTTGCCTTACCATTGCAACCTAGGAACATGGCAGTTTTGATATCCTGGCTCTGGAGCCAGCTATCCAGAGGGTTGACTTAAATTGGTGTCTCATGCTGATGGGTCACAATGCAGGTTTATGTCCTGAGAGATCTTGGAATGTGGCGGTGGCTCATTCTCCTACCCTGAGGGTTTGACACAGCTCCAAAGAGCAACGTTTCCTTCTGGGGACAGGATGTGATGTGTCCTTTGGCTCAGAGATCCCGCAAATATTAGTATTTGAGACCAAGTCTCTGGGACCTGATGCCTGGAACCCAAGCTATGGTACAGATTAGAGCCTAGAGGCATTTCAGGTTCAATCATCTCTCTCTGGGGTTATCTATCTGTGTGTCGGATATGAGGTAGTTCCTCAGGGTGAGTCAGACTGTGCATCCTTGGTCATCCTATCAATTTGGGGTGGCCCAGTGGGCTTGTAGTTTTCTCCTATTCTTGAGGTTTCTGGAAGCTCTAATGAGCCGAGCTTCCTTCTGGAGGGCAGGTACAGTCCTGTGGTGTGGGTGTGGAATACCCATGCTGTAGTGTGTCTGGGGCAGAACTCTGGGGACAGAATTCTGAAATCACCAACTAGGGTTAGGATTAAGGTCAAGGGTATGGCAGGCCCGATCTTCAGACCTTAGGCAAGCTCCTTGGATCTGAAAATAGGGCAAGTGTGAAGTTGGACTCAGACTTTTGCCTCTGGTTTTTGTCTCTTGGATACACATGGAATGTGGAAGGGGGCCACATGTGGTGACTGAAGATTCTCCTTCTTTGGGGGTTTTGCATAGCTCCAAATAGCATAGTGTCATGGTGGGGGGAAAGTAGGAATCCTGTTTTCTGATTCAGAGGTCCCCATAAGGAGGGCTTTGAAAGCAGTGCTCTGGGTATTAGTGACTGGAAACCCAAACTTTGGGTTAGGATTTTGGCCTAGGGACACCGCAGGTCTCAGATGCTCCTGCCAGACACCCAGGTATATGGCACCAGAGAGAGAAGATTGAAGTTATCATACCTCTAGGATCTAATCTGAACCCTAGCTTAGGTTTTCAGACATCGTTCCCCAGAGGCCTGGTTTCCAGTACCAACATATGGTGCATCCCTGAGGCACACAACAGAACACCCACTGTCCCCAGAAGGAAACCTTGCTATTTGTAGCTATGTAAAACCCTCAGGGGAGTAAATCCTTCATGGCCCCTGAGCTACCACTACATTCCGAGGTCTCCCTGGACACAAACTGGCATTTTGATGCATTACCAGGAGACTCCATTTCAACATATTCCCTTGGGTAGATCACCCCAGGGCCTGTAGATCGAAACTGCTTTGTTCCTAGGAGCCAAAGGGAACATGAGGTAGGGTTTCCAAGCATCCTTTAGTAGAGCCCTCCTCTTGAATCTTTCCCTATGGGGTAGTCTTTAGCCATTGAACAGGCCTAGTCCTTTCCCAAAGATGGAAATATTGCTATTTCGAGCAGCTCACAATGCCCAGAGTGGGAAAACCTCCATGGCTTCATAAGGCCACACCTCAATTTGGCAGGCAACATGGACACAAACTCCAGCCTAGGCGAACATCTGACACTTGCCCATACTTCAGATGCTGGAGATCTTGATTCAGCATTGGTATATTGCCCTCCCATACCCTAGGACCTAATCCTAGCCCTAGCTGTGTTTTTAGACTTCTGTTCTCACACTCCTGGCCCACAAACCCTCCGGATTGGGAATTCTGGAGCCACAATCCAGAACTCTGCCTCCCCATCAGAATGGAAAAGTGCTTTATGGGGCTCCCCAAAAACTCCAAATGAAGGTCAACCTTGATGAGGCATATGAACCATATGAGGCATGGCCCTCATAGGTTGCTCTAAGGCAATGTCTGACACATCCTGAGCCCAGACCTCCCGTCAGACACCCAGACAGCTGGCTGCAAATCCAACGATCAGACCTGCCATGGACATAGGCCATCATCTCTACCCAACCTGGGTTTTCAGGCATCTGTCCCCAGAAATTATCTGAAATACATGCACATGGGGGAACCTGATGCACAAAACAGAACTCCTTCCCCATGGCAGGAAAACTTGCTCTTGCATTGGGTGTCAAACACTCAGTGTAGGAGAAACTTTCATTGCCCATGAAGTCACGCCCATGCTGAGGGGTCGCCTGGGACACAAACACGCATTGTGCCCCTCAGCCTGAGCCCCATTTTCAAATAAGCCCCTCAGTAGAAGCAACAAGATCACGCATATTGCACTAGTCATGTCCCTAGGCCCTAATCCTAACCCAAGGTGGGGATTTGCAGGTGCCCATACAGAGAGCCCGTCTCTGGAATCCCTCTTTTGGGGGGACCCCTGAGACAGAAACATGACTCCTCCCTTCCCCCAGAATGACACCAAACTATTGGGAGATGGGGAAAATCCCAGAGAGGGAGAATCTTCCACAGCCCATGAGACCAAACCTACACTCTGAGGCCATTCTAGACATAAAATACAGAGACAAAGCCTGAAGTACCGCCTCACAATCACCCTAAAATAATGAGGAGCTGCCATCAGAGGCTGCACATCGGGCTTGCCATACCCTCGACCCTAATCCTAATCCGAGTTTGTGCTTTCAGACTTCTGTCCCCAGAGCCCTGGCCCACACATCCTGCAGGCTGCAGCCTCTGGAGCTAAACTGCAGGACTGTCCATCCCTCCGATGTGAAACTCTGCCCTTTACAATTGCCAATCTCTCCACATTAAGAGAAAGCTGGAAAGCCCCTGAGGCCATGCCAATTTCATAGGCTGCCCTGGGCAAAAATGCGCAGTCTGACACACCCTGTGAACCTACCTCCACTCAGACACCCAGGTAGATGGCCCCAGAGAAAGATGACTTAATCTGACATGCCCCTAGGTCCTAATCTGAACATGAGCATAGGATTTCAGCCATCTGTCCCCAGAGGCCTGGTCTTGAATCCAACATACAAGGGGTCCCTGAAGGACACATAGGAACACCTTCTGTCCCTAAAAGGGAACCTTGCTATTGGAGCTGTGTAAAATCCTCAAGGTAGGAGGATCCTGCATAGCCCTTGAGCCACCACAAAATTCCAAGGTCTCCCTGGACACAAACCCACATTGTGACCCATCAGCATGAGACTCCATTTCAACTCAGCACACTGGGTAGCACTCCACAGGGTCAGCAGATCGAACCTACCTAATTCCTAGACAATGATGGGAATGCCAGGTGGGGTTTCCAGGCATCCATACATAGAGCCCCACTCTCAAATGTTTCCATATGGGGGTCCCTTGAGCCATCAAACAGGACTCCCTATGTCCTGCAGAAGCAAACCCTGCTGTTTCCAGAAGCTCACAATCCCCAGACGGGAAAACCTCCATGACATCATAAGACCCCACTTCAATTAGTTGGCCATCATGGACACAAAGTCCAGCCTGAGCAAACGTCTGACACTTGCCCTTGCTTCAGATTCTTGGGATCTCAATTCAGCCTCTGCAGATTGGGCTTGTCGTGCCCTAGGCCCTAATCCAAACCAGAAACCAGAAATTGTGTTTTCAGACTTCCATCCTTACAAGCCTAGCACACAAGCCCTCCAGATTGGGAATTCTGGAGTCGTAACACAGCTTTCTGTCTGTCCACCAGAAGGAGAAAGAGCCCTATGGGGCTGCCCAAAAACTCCAAATGAGGATAAATCTGCACAGCCCTTGACAGCAACCCAATTTCATAGGCCATCCTATACACTAATGCTGTCTGACACAGCCTGAGTATAGATCTCCTGTCAGCCACCCAGGGAGTTAGCCGCATATCCAGCCATGGCCCTGGGCCTGAATCTCTACCCATCTTAGTTTTCTGGCATCTGTCCCCAGACCTTATCTCAAATTACTGCATGTGCAGGAACCCAGTGCACAAAACAGAACTCTTCCTTCTGCATGGCAGGAAACCTTGTTGTTTGGAAGGGTGTCAAACCCTCAGAGTTAGCAAAACCTGCAGGGCCTATGAAGCCACTCCAACTCTTGAGGGCCGCCCCGGGCACAAACATGCATTTTGACCCTCGGCCTTAGCCCTTTTCAAATAAGACCCCTCGGTAGCTGGACCAGGATCACGCATATCAGGCTTGCCATGCCGCTAGGCACAAATCCTAACCCAAGGTGGGGTTTTGCAGGTGCCCATACCCAGAGCCCTGCTCTGGAATTCCTCTTTTTGGGGGACCCCTGAGACAGAAAACATGACTCCTCCCTTCCCCCAGTATCATAGCAAACTATTGGGCCCTGGGAAAAATCTCCAGAGAGGGAGAATCTTCCATGGCCCGATGAGGCCCCATACATTCTGCGGTCAACTTAAACTCACAATCCATAGACAAAAGCCTGAGCTACCGCCTCACAGTCACCCTAATTTCAGATCCCAAGGAGCTCCTCTCGGGTCTGCAGATCAGGCATGCCAAATTCTTGGCCCTAAGTCTAACCCGAGTTTGTGTTTTTAGATTTCTGTCCTCAGAGCCCTGTCCCACACACCCTCCAGACTCCAGCCTCCAGCACCACACTGCAAGACTATGCTTGCCCTTTATAGTTTCCAAAACATTCCGGATTAGGAGAAACCTGCAAGGGCCCCGAGGCCACCCCAATTTATAGGCCACCCTGGACAAAAATGCATAGTCTGACACACACTGAGATTTGACCTCCAGTCAGACACCCAGGTAGATGGCCCCAACAAGATTGAACCTGACAGGACCCTATGCCATAATATGAACCCTAGCTGAGGTTTTTCAGGCATCTGTCCCCAGACCTTATCTCAAATCCCTGCATATGTGGTAACCTGATGCACAAAACAGAACTTCTCCTTCCCTATGACAGGAAACCTTGCTGTTGAGTTGGGTGTCAAACCCTCCAAGTTGGTGAAACCTACAGGGACCAGGAGGCCACGCCCACAACTGAGGGTTGCCTTGGGCACAAACACGCATTGTGACCCTCAGCCTGAGTCCCATTTTCAAATAAGACCCCTCGGTAGCTTGACCAAGAGCCCGCGTATTGGGCTTGCCATGCCCATAGGCCCAAATATGAACCCAAGGAAGGGTTTTCCAGGCACCTGTTTACAGAGACATGATCTGGAATTCCGCTTTTTGGGGACCCCTGGGAGAGAAACAGGATTTCCTCTCTTCCCCCACAGTGACACCAAACTATTGGGAGCCACGCAAAATCCCCAAAAAGGGAGATTTTCCTTCCATGCCTGATAAGGCCACCACTACATTCCATGGCCACCCTAGACACAAAATCCAGAGACAAAACCTGAGCTACCACCTCCCAATTGCCCTAATTTCAGAACCCGAGGATCTCCTTCGGGGTCTGCAGATCAGGAATGCCATACCCTCAGCCCTAACCCTAATCTGATTTTGTCTTTTCAGACTTCTGTCCCCAGAGCCCTAACCCACACACCCTCCAGGCTGGATCATCTGGAGCCACACCATAGGACTGTGCCTTCACTCCCTAAGGAAACTGTGCCCTTTAAAGTTGCCATCCATGCAGATTAGGAGAAATCTGCAAGGCCCCCAAGCCACCCAGATTTTTAGGCTGCCCTGTATAAAAATAAGCAGTCTGACACACCCTGTGCATGGACCTACAGTCAGACATCCAGGTATATGGCCGCCAAGACAGAAGATTGAACTTGACATGCCCCTAGGCCCTAATCTGAATACTAGCTGTGGTTTTCAGGTATCTGTCCCCAGAGCCGTGGTCTAGAATACCAACATATGGGGGGGAGGTCCCTCAGGCCCAAAACAGTAAAACTCCTGTCCCAGAAGGAAACTTTGCTATTTGGAGCTGTGTCTAAGCCTCAAGGAAATAGAAACCTGCATGGCCCCTAAGCTGCTGACAAATTCCAAGGTCTCCCCTGCACAAAACCGGATTGTGGCCCATCAGTATGAGACTCTATTTCCACTCAGCCCCCTGTATAGCTCACATCAGAGCCAGCAGATTGAACCTCCCATGTCCATAGAATCCAATGGTAACCTTAGGTTGGGTTTCCAGGCATTACTATGTAGAGCCCTGCTCTTGATTCTTCTATATTGGAGACCTATGAGCCATGAAGCAGGTGCCTCCTGTCCTGCAGAAGGAAACCTTGAATTCGGAGTTGCACACAACCCCCAGACTGGGAAAACCTCCATGGTATCATGACAATACCGCTGCATTAGATGGCTATAAAGGACAAACACTTGAGCCTGAGCGAACATCTGACACTTGCCCTTACTTCAGATGATGGGATTCTCACCTCAGCTTCTGCATTTTGGGCCTGCCATGCCTAGGCCCTAAAAGTTACATGAGCTTTCGTTTTCATACCTCTGTCCTTAAACTAACTACAAAAATCATACTTAAAATGAATACATTGTATGTCATCATTATTCCTACATGGAATCTAACCATGACTGGTGACACGAAAAAATCCGTGTTGTATTTCAACTATAAGAACACTATTGACCAACATTCATAAGACCCAACCACTAACCAAAATTATCAACAAATCATTTATTGACCTACCTGCACCATTAAACATCTCAGCATGATGAAATTTTGGCTCCCATCTCAGAATTTGACTGATCCTTCAAATCGTTACAGGTGTATTCTTAGCTATACACTACACATCAGACAGAACCAGAGGTTTCTCATCAGTTACACACATCTTTTGAGACGCCAATTACGGCTGAATCATCCAATATATACATTCCAACGGAGCCTCCATATTCTTCATCTGCCTATTCCTACATGTAGGACAAGACCTATAATACAGATCTTATATATTCCCCCAAAACATGGAACATAAGCATTATCCTACTATTTGCAGTTATAGCAACAGCATTCATAGGTTACATTTTACCATGAGGACAAATGTCCTTTTGAGGCGCAACCGTAATTACCAACTGACTATCAGTCATCCCATATATTGGAACCACCCTCGTAGAGTGAATCCGAGGAGGTTTTTCAGTAGACAAAGCCACCTTAACATGATTCTTTGTCTTCCACTTTATCCTACCATTCATCATCTCAGCACTAGCAGCAATTCATCTACTATTTCTTCATGAAAAAGGATCCAACAATCCTTCTGGAATCCCATCTTATTCAAACAAAATTCCATTTCACCCATACTACACATTTATAGACATCCTAAGTGCTCTATTCCTAATCCTAACACTCATGATACTAGTACTATTCTCACCTGACCTACTAGGGAACCCTGACAACTACATCCCTGTCAACCCACTTAACACACCACCCCATGTAAAACCCGAATGATATTTCATATTCACATGTGCAATACTACTATCCATTCTTAATAAACTAGGAGGACTACTAGCCCTAGTCTTCTACACTCTAGTCCTAGCCATTATTCCAGTGTTACATACTTCAAAACAACGAGGTATGATATTCCACCCACTAAGCCAGTGCCTATTTTGATTACTAGTAGCTGATCTCCGTACCTTAACATGAATTGGTGGTCAACCAGTAGAACACCCCTTCATCACCATTGGTCAATTAGCCTCTATCCTTTACTCCACAATCCTCCTAATTCTATTAACAACTACCAGCATTATTGAGAAGAACTTATTAAAATGAAGAGTCTTTTTAATTCTAATTTAATTCTTAAATTGAAAATTTAAATTAATTTTTAATTTACATCTTTTTAATTACCTTGGTTTTGTTAAGCAAAAATGGAGACTCCATCTCCCTAAGATTCAAGGAAGAATTCATAGGGCCACCAACAGCAGCCAAAGCTGACAGTCTAAGTAAACTACTCCCTGATTTCCTCATCTCATTATTTCAATTCATATGTATAAAGACCTACTGTGCTTCCCCAGTATGTATTTTTTCCCACTCCTATGTATATCATACATTAATGGTTTGCCCCATGCATATAAGCATGTACATACTATGATTGATTTTACATTCGTGCACCTCACCAAGACCATGAGCTTGATCACCAGGCCTCGAGAGACCATCAATCCTTGTGCGATGTATACCTCTTCTCGCTCCAGGCCCATCAAATGTGGAGTTTCTACAGTGAAACTATACTGGCATCTGGTTCTTATTTCAGGGCCATGATAGTCCTCAATCCAATCCTACTAACCCTTCAAATGGGACATCTCGATGAACTAATGACTAATTAACCCATGATCACACACAACTGTGGCGTCATGCATTTGGTATTTTTTCAAATTTTTTTTTACTGGGGGGGACTGGGATCACTCAGCTATGGCTGTAAAGGCCTCGTCGTATTCAAATAACTTGTATCTGGGCTTAATCATCATCATTTATCCACATTGCAGAATGATAAGGTGCAATTCAGGCAATGGTTACAGGACATACACACGTACACACATACATACTTACATGTATTCAACAGATAGAAACTAGCTAAGTCAAACCCCCTTTACCTGCTGTAACATAAAAAGTATACAAACACTTAAAATTGTCTTGCCAAACCCCAAAACAGAACTAAGCACATGCAACGTATATAAGAAGCCACTTATACTGATACTCCATATATTAATCTCCATCGCTAATTTACCCAGAATACTCCATTCAAGAAAGCTGTGTATAGATGTAATACCCCACCTCTAATACCCCCATCAACTTACATTTAATACTAATAATTAAATTACCATGCCTAAATACATTAACTAAATAAAGCAAGGCACTAAAAATGCCTAGAAGAGTCATAAGTTTCCATAAACATAAAGGTTTGGTCCTAGCCTTCCTATTGAATATTAACAGAATTACACCTGCAAGTTTCCACATCCCAGTGAAAATGCCCTCTAAATCCCTAAACTGATTAAAAGGAGCAGGTATGAAGCACACTAAATAAGTAGCTCCTAACACCTTGCTCAAACATACCCCCATGGAATACAGCAGTGACAAAAATTAAGCTATGAACGAAAGTTTGACTAAGTCATGCTAACATTAAGAGTTGGTAAATTTCATGCCAGCCACCACGATCATATGATTAACCCAAATTAATAGGCCCACAGCGTAAAACATGTTAAGTACTACATCACACTAATGTTAAAATTTAACCAGGTCATAAAAAGCTACTGTTAACATAAAATATACCATGAAAGTGACTATTATTTTTAACCACACGATAGCTGATACCCAAACTGGGATTAGATACCCGACTATGCTCAGCCCTAAATATAAATAATTTGTTCAACAAAATTATCTGCCAGTGAACTACTATCAACAGCTTAAAACTCAAAGGACTTGGCAGTGCTAAACATCCCTCTAGAGGAACCTGTTCTGTAATCGATAAACCCCAATAAACCTCACCACTTCTAGCTAAATCAATATATATACTGCTATCTTCAGCAAACCCTCAAAAGGAAGAAAAGTAAGCATAATAATTATACATAAAAAAGTTAGGTCAAGGTGTAACCCATGAAGTGGGAAGAAATGGGCTGAATTTTCTAATCAAGAGTATGCTCATGAAATTTTTTATGGAAACTAAAAACTAAAGGTGGTTTTAGTAGTAAATTAAGAATAGAGAGCTTAATTGAATAGGGCTATGAAGCATGCACACATTGCCCATCACCCTTCTCAAGCAATACACCCAAACACTACATAATACAGACTAAACCCATGCAAGAGGAGATAAGTCATAACAGGGTAAGCATACTGGAAAAGTGTGCTTGGATAAATCAAAGTGTAGCTTAATTAAAGCATCTGGCTTACACCCAGAAGATGTAATACACCAATGACCACACTGAACCAACACTAGCCCAACCAACCACTAACTCAACTACTACAATAAGCATCTAATCAAAGCATTCTATTACATCATTATAGTATAGTAGACAGAAATTTTACTTGGAGCTATATAGATAGTACCCTAAGGGAATGATGAAAGAGAGTTTAAAGTAAGAAACAGCATAGATCTCACCCTAAACCTTTTGCATAATGAGCTAGCTAGAATAATTTAGCAAAGTGATCTTAAGCTAACTCCCCCCAAACCAGACGAGCTACCTATGAACAAACCACAGGGTTGGAAAATGGTGAGAAGATATATAGGTAGAGGAGAAAAGCCTAACAGGCCTGCTGATAGCTGGTTGCCCAGAATAGAATCTCACTTCAACTTTAAATTTACCCAACAAACTGCAAAATTATAATGTAAATTTAAAATATAACCTAAAAAGGTACAGCTTTTTAGAATAAGGATACAACCTTACTTAGAGAGTAAAGTTAAATAAAACCATAGTTGGCCTATGAGCAGCCACCAATTAAGAAAGCGTTCAAGGTCAATAACCCAACCCTCTTAATTTCAAAAATCTTAAACCAACCCCTAACATACTACTGGGCTAATCTATTTAATAACAGAAGCAATAATGCTAGTATGAGTAACAAGAAACGATTCTCCTTGCATAAGCTTATAACAGTCAACGAATACCCACTGATAGTTAACAACATGATAAAAATAAACTACTAATAAAGTACTTATCAAATCAATTGTTAGCCCAACACAGGTATGCGACAAGGAAAGATTAAAAGAAGTAAAAGGAACTTGTAAAACACAAACCCTGCTTGTCTACCAAAAACATCACCTCCAACATGCCCAGTATTGGAGACACTGCCTGCCCAGTGACACTAGTTAAACAGCCGTGGTATCCTGAACATGCAAAGGTAGCATAATCATTTGTTCTCAGAATAAGGACTTGTATGAATGGCCACAAATGGGTTTAACTGTCTCTCTTCCAATCAGTGAAATTGACCTTCCCATGAAGAGGCAGGAATAAACTAATAAGAAGAGAAGACCCGGAGTCAAGATGGCGGGGAAGTAGGAGAAGGCACCGTTTCAAACTGTACCCTAAAGTGAGCTGATTACCTACCAAAGAACGCCGACCACCCATGAAATCAGCCTGAGATCAGAATTATACACGTCTGGATCTCTACAGGAGCAGAAGACGCCAGTGGCAAGTAAAGCAGACTGGGAGCATCCGACTGATATCGGAAGATAAACAAAAGGGGGAGGGAGCCACCAGAGGTGACTGATTGGAAAGTAACACCCCAACACGAGAGTGCTCTGCGTCTGGGGACCAGCATTAACTTGGAGTCTGGTTGAAAGCACTCAAAAAACAAACAGCAAAGGATCGCGGGGGGTAATAGTGGGAACCTGGGCAGTTAGGGTCAGGGACCTAAGTCCCCGGACCCAGGACAGCCTCCCCTGGCGCGGAGCCAGAGAGAGTGCGGTGGCGAAATCAGGTCTCCATCCCTGAGCCGCCAGTGCACCTGACCCGCCAGCGCGCCCGAGAATGAGTGGGGTCTGGCTCCCCTGAGGGGCTGGGAGTCTGGCCAGACGGCAATCCTGAAACACACGTGTCCCACACCCTCCCTTGGGAGAGGTGCTCATAGGCGCTAGCCTGGAGCTCTGGCATCCAGAAAAACCAGACATTCCCAGCCCAGGACAGAGGGAAAATCTCAGTGTGCGATCTCTGCTCGGAACCTCTCTGACGGTCTGGAGCTGCCTAGACAGCCACGCTGCCCTGGTTTTGGGTACAACGAGGAGCTCCTGCATCTCCAGGGACAGTGACTCAGAACCAACTCTGCCAGCATCTCTTGCAGAACATTCTGAGGCTTCTCTCTGAAAGGGAGGTCGGGGTGCAGTTTGCTCTCCTCTAAAACTCCAAAAACCATCAAAGCTGTCAAGGCAAGAGAAAGCAGACGAAAGAACATAAAACCCCCCTGAGAACAAAAGGCTGAAAAAAACAGTTTCCTCAGAGCTCACCCCCTTGAGGGGAGCGGGAGGGCCTAATTAAGGGAACATCATTGTCTGAAAACCCACGTGTCAGGCCCCTCCCCCAGAAAACCAACCAGGAAGGAAGAAAAAAAAAAAAGACTACAAGAGAACAACCACCACTACTTCATAAATACAACTTTTATTTTTAACTCTTTACCAATATTCTGGTTCTTTTTTTTTATACATACAGAAAATTTTTAACCTATTTACCATCACACTGAGATGTCCAGTACATCAAATTCTTTAATAACCTTCTAACCTGAACTTTTTCATACATACACCCGTGTTTTCTTTTGCTTTTCTATTTTTTAAATTCTTTTTTAATTTTAACTTACTTTAGTCTAGTTTATTCTTTTTTAATTTTTATTTTCTACTATACATATAGAGTTAAACTTCAAGGTAATCCCCTTTCCCCAATCAATGTTACCCCTATAGGCAAACCAGTTTCTAATCCCCCTGTAACTTAGGAAAGTTGAGTCCCTTAACAAAAACATCAAGATACATTCAGGAAGAATCAAAATAAACTTCTTCACCCACACTGAGAATTTATAACCACTCTCCCAATTTTCCTTCTGTCAGTGTTTCTGTGAATTTGTGTTTGTCCTGATAATATATAAATCTTATACCTGGGGTTCTTTCTGATGAAGTTCTTCCCTTTTTTTTTTGCATATATATATATATGCAAATATATATATATATACACACATATATATATACACATATACACACACACACATATATATATATATATATACACATATATATTCTCTTGTCATATATTTTTTTCCATTTTATTTATTTTTTCAGCGTAACAGTATTCATTGTTTTTGCACAATACCCAGTGCCCCATGCAAAACGTGCCCTCCCCATTACCCACCACCTGTTCTCCCAACCTCCCACCCCTGACCCTTCAAAACCCTCAGGTTGTTTTTCAGCGTCCATAGTCTCTTATGGTTCTCCTCCCCTTCCAAATTTTTTTTTAATAAACATATAATGTATTTTTATCCCCAGGGGTACAGGTCTGTGAATCGCCAGGTTTACACACTTCACAGCACTCATGATAGCACATACCCTCCCCAATGTCCATAACCCCCTCCCCCTCTCCCAACCCCACCTCCCCCCAGCAACCCCCAGTTTGATTTGTGAGATTAAGAGTCATTTATGGTTTGTCTCCCTCCCAATCCCATCTTGTTTCATTTACTCTTCTCCTATCCCCCTAACCCCCCATGTTGCTTCTCCATGTCCTCATATCAGGGAGATCATATGATAATTGTCTTTCTCTGATTGACTTATTTTACTAAGCATGATAAGATCTAGTTCCATCCACGTCGTCGCAAATGGCAAGATTTCATTTCTTTTGATGGCTGCATAGTATTCCATTGTGTATATATACCACTTCTTCTTTATCCATTCATCTGTTGATGGACATCTAGGTTATGTCCATAGTATGGCTATTGTAGACATTGCTGCTATAAACATTCGGGTACACGTGCCCCTTCGGATCACTATGTTTGTATCTTTAGGGTAAATACCCAGTAGTGCAAATGCTGGGTCATAGGGTAGCTCTATTTTCAACATTTTGAGGAAACTCCATGCTGTTTTCCCAAGTGCTTGCACCAGCTTGCATTCCCACCAACAGTGGAGGAGGGTTCCCCTTTCTCCACATCCTCGCCAGCATCTGTCATTTTCTGACTTGTTAATTTTAGCCATTCTGACTGGTGTGAGTTGATATCTCATTGTGGTTTTGATTTGTATTTCCCTGATGCCGAGTGACGTGGAGCACTTTTTCATGTGTCTGTTGGCCATCTGGATGTCTTCTTTGCAGAAATATCTGTTCATGTCCTCTGCCCATTTCTTGATTAGATTGTTTGTTCTTTGGGTGTTGAGTTTGCTAAGTTCCTTATAGAGTTTGGATACTAGCCCTTTATCTGATATGTCGTTTGCAAATATCTTCTCCCATTCTGTCAGTTGTCTTGGTTTTGTTAACTGTTTCCTTTGCTGTGCAAAAGGTTTTCATCTTGATGAAATCCCAATAGTTCATTTTTGCCCTTGCTTCCCTTGCCTTTGCCGTTGTTCCTAGGAAGATGTTGCTGCGGCTGAGGTCGAAGAGGTTGCTGCCTGCATTCTCCACAAGGATTTTGATGTATTCCTTTCTCACATTGAGGTCCTTCGTCCATTTGGAGTCTATTTTCGTGTGTACTGTAAAGAAATGGTCCAATTTCATTTTTCTGCCTGTGGCTGTCCAATTTTCCCAGCACCATTTATTGAAGAGGCTTTCTTTTTTCCATTGGACATTCCTTCCTGCTTTGTCAAAGATTAGTTGACCATAGAGTTGAGGGTCGATTTCTGGGCTCTCTATTCTGTTCCACTGATCTATGTGTCTGTTTTTGTGGCAGTACCATGCTGTCTTGATGATGACAGCTTTGTAATAGAGCTTGAAGTCCGGAATTGGGATGCCACCAACTTTGGCTTTCCTTTTCAATATTCCTTTGGCTATTCGAGGTCTTTTCTGGTTCCATATAAATTTGAGGATTATTTGTTCCATTTCTTTGAAAAAAATGGATGGTATTTTGATAGGGATTGCATTAAATGTGTAGATTGCTTTAGGTAGCATGGACATTTTCACATTATTTATTCTTCCAATCCAGGAGCATGGAACATTTTTCCATTTCTTTGTGTCTTCCTCAATTTCTTTCATGAGTACTTTATAATTTTCTGCATATAGATTCTTAGCCTCTTTGGTTAGGTTTATTCCTAGGTATCTTATAGTTTTGGGTATAATTGTAAATGGGATTGACTCCTTAATTTCTCTTTCTTCTGTCTTGTTGTTGGTGTACAGAAATGCAACTGATTTCTGTGCATTGATTTTATATCCTGACACTTTACTGAATTCCTGTACAAGTTCTAGCAGTTTTGGAGTGGAGTCTTTTGGGTTTTCCACATATAGTATCATATCATCTGCGAAGACTTGTAAATTTTACTATTAGGTGAAGGGGTGTGGACCTATTCTTGTTGACTTTGAGGGGGTTCTCTGCATCTCCTGGATTTTGATGCTTATTCCCTTTGCCATATTAGGGAAATTCTCTCCAATAATTCTCTCCAATAGACCTTCTGCTCCCCTCTCTGTTTCTGCTTCTTCTGGAATCCCAATTATTCTAATGTTGTTTCATCTTATGGTGTCACTTATCTCTCGAATTCTCCCCTCATGGTCCAGTAGCTGTTTGTCCTTCTTTTGTTCGGCTTCTTTATTCTCTGTCATTTGGTCTTTATATCACTAATTCTTTCTTCTGCCTCATTGATCCTAGCAGTGAGAGCCTCCATTTTTGATTGCACCTCATTAATAGCTTTTTTAATTTCAACTTGGTTAGATTTTAGTTCTTTAATTTCTCCAGAAAGGGCTTTAATATCTCCAGAGAGGGTTTCTCTAATATCTTCCATGCCTTTTTCGAGCCCGGCTAGAATGTTCAGAATCGTCATTCTGAACTCTTGATCTGACATATTACCAATGTCTGTGTTGATTAGGTCCCTAGCCTTCAGTACTGTCTCTTGTTCTTTTGTTTGTGGTGATTTTTTCCGCCTTGTCATTTTGTCCACATAAGAGGATATGAAGGATCAAATAAAATATGAAAAGGGTGGCAAAGACCCCAGAAAAATGCGCTGTAACCAAATCAGAAGAGACCCCAAATTGTGGGGGGGAGAAAGGGGATAAAAAGAGGTTCAGAAAAAAAAAGAAAAAAAATTAAAAAATAAAACAAATAAAGAAAAAATATAAAAAAGTAAGAAAAAATATATATATTTAGATAAGCTAGTCAAAAAAACGTTAAAAAAGAAAAGGGTAAAAGTTTTAAAAAATTTAGCCGAAGAAGAAAAAAGAAAAAAGAAAAAAATTGAAAAAAGAAAAAAAAATTGAAGTAGCCGCAAGACTAAAGAATCATGGGGAGAAAGCCATGAGTTCCGTGCTTTGCTTTCTCCTCATCTGGGACTGCGCTGCTGTCTTAGGAATTGAACCTACTTTCCTTGATAGATGAACTTCGTCCTGGCTGGATATTTTGTTGATCTTCTGGGGGAGGGGACTGTTGTAGTGACTCTCAAGTGTCTTTGCCAGAGGCGGGATTGCACCCCCCTTACCGGCGGCCGGGACGAAGTAATCGGCTCGGGTTCACTTTTGGGAGCTTCTGTTCCCTGAACGCTTTCCGTAGAGTTCCGGAGGACGGGAGTGAAAATGGCGGCCTCCTAGTCTCTGGCCCGGAGGAGCCGAGAGCCTGGGGCCCCACTCCTCAGTGTGCCCCCAGAGGACAGCACCCAATCACTCCCGTATCCCCAGCCTCTAGCCGCGCTCCGAGCTCACCCAGCCCGCGACCAGTTCAAGGTAACCCCGAGCTGAGAGTTCAGTCCTCAGCTCTGTCTCTGCAGCCGGCTTCTCCGTTCTAATACCTGCGAGCTCTCCGACACTCCGACACCCCCGATCCTTCTGTGACCCTGCGGGACCTGGGGCCACGCTGACCCCACGTGGGCTTCACCCTGGTTTAGCCTCTGGAGCAATGTCCCTCCGTGGAACAGAGTTTTAAAAGGCCTGATTTTGTGCTCCGTTCCTCTGCCACTTGCAGGGAGCCGGCCCCTCCCCCCGCGGTCTATCTTCCCGTCGTTTTAGATTCATTTCTCCGCCAGTCCTACCTTTCAGAAAGTGGTTGATTTTCTGTTTCTAGAGTTGCTGTTCTTCTCTTCGCTCTCCCGTTGGATTTGTAGGTGTTTGCAATGTTTAGATAAGCTATCAAGCTGATCTCCTGCTACCTGATGTAGTCTCAGCCTGCTACTTCTCCGCCATCTTGACTTCTCCTTGTCATATACTTTTATCAGTCTTTTTGTTTGTCTGTTTTTGTTTGTATACTTCACAAATGTTACTTTGTGGCCCATTTGGGCTGAGCCTTCTCTTTTAACTTCTCTTTCTTTTTTCCTATCTCTCTCTCTCTTTTTCCTTTTTTCTTTCCATTTTTTTTCTTTCTTCTTCTCTATTTCTTTTTCTTTTCTTTTTTCTCTCATTTGGGTGGGGAACCCTGATTGCACAGAAGCGTTCCAGGGTGCACATTGTCTGCACCCTAATCGATAAGTCCAGCTGCATCTGTTCAGTCATCTCTTACCAAAATGACTAGGAGGAGGAATACCCAACAGAAGAAAAATACAGAGGATGGGCCTTCTGCAACAGAGCTAATGGCTATGGACATAGACAATAAGTCAGAAAAGTAATTCAGACTAACAATTATCCAGGCAATAGCTAGGTTGGAGAAAGCCATGGATGACCAAACAGAATTGATTAGGGCAGAACTGAAAGCCACCAGGGATGATGTTCACAATGTTAGGGCAGAAATGAAAGCCACCAGGGATGATGTTCAAAATGCTCTCAATGAGTTCCATTCTAATCCAGATTCTCTAAGAGCTAGGGTAACTGAGACAGAAGATAGAATTAGTGATCTGGAGGACAATCAGATAGAGAGGTCAGGAGGAAGCCTGGAACAAACAGCTCAGAAGCCACGAAAACAGAATCAGGGAAATAAATGATGCCATAAAACGTTCCAATGTCAGAATTATTGGAATCCCTGAAGGGGAGGAAAAAGAAAGAAGTCTAGAAGATATAGTGGAAGAAGTTGTCTATGAAAATTTTCCCAATCTCACGAATGGAAACAACGTTCATGTACTAGAGGCAGAGAGATTTCCTTCCAAGATTTTTGATTCTTGAAAGTCCTCCCGACACCTTATAGTTAAAATGAGGAATTAATTTTCATGACAAACCCTCTTAAAAGCAGCTAGGACAAAGAAGCTCCTTACATATAGAGGAAAGCCCATTGGAATAATGTCAGACCTTTCCATAGAGACCTGGCAAGCCAGGAAGGGCTGGCAAAATATATTCAGAGTACTAAATGAGAAGAACAAGCAACCAATAATACTCTATCCAGCAAGACTGACATTTAAAGTGGATGGAGAGATAAAGAGTTTCCAAGACTGGCAAGGCTTAAAAGACTATGCAACCACCAATCCGACACTGCAGGAAATATTAAGGGGGTCCATAAAAGAGAAAAAATTCTAAGAATATAATTGAACAGAAATATAGAAACAATCTACAGACAGAAAGACTTCAAAGGCAACACGGTGTCAATAGAAACCTATCTCTCAATAATCACTCTCAATGTGAATGGCCTAAATGCACCCATAAAACGACACAGGGTTGCAGATTGGATAAAACGACAGGACCCATCCATATGTTGTCTACAAGAGACCCATTTTGAACCTAAGGATACACCCAGACTGAAAGTGAAGGGATGGAGAAGAATCTTTCATGCCAATGGGCCTCAAAAGAAGGCTGGGGTAGCGATTCTCATATCAGATAAATTAGATTTTAAACTAAAGACTGTAGTCCGAGATACAGAACGACACTACATAATTCCTAAAGGGACTATCCACCAAGATGATCTAACAATTGTGAATATCTATGCCCCCAATATGGGAGCACCCAATTACATAAGAAAACTATTAATCAAGATAAAGAGTCATATTGATATGAATACAATAATAGTAGGGGATCTTAACACGCCTGTCTCAGCAATAGACAGATCATCGAAGCAGAAAATTAATAAAGAAATAAGACTATTGAATGAAACATTGGACCAGATGGACCTCATAGACGTATATAGAACATTCCACCCTAAAACAACGGAATACTCATTCTTCTCAAGTGCACATGGAACCTTCTCCAGAATAGACCACATACTGGGTCACAAAGCAGGACTCAACCGATACCAAAGACTGACATTATTCCCTGCATATTCTCAGATCACAATGCTTTGAAACTGGAACTCAATCACAAGGAAAAGTTCAGAAAGAACTCAAACACCTGGAAGCTAAAGGCCACCTTGCTTAAGAATGCTTGGATCAATCAGGAGATCAAAGATGAACTTAAACAATTCACAGAAACCAATGAGAATGAAGACACAATGGTCCAAAACCTATGGGATACAGCAAAGGCGGTTCTAAGGGGGAAATACAGAGCCATCCAAGCCTCCCTCAAAAAAATTGAAAAATCCAGAATACAACAGCTGTCTCTACACTTTAAAGAACTGGAGAATCAACAACAAATCAAACCAACTCCACATGCAAGAAGGGAAATAATCAAGATTACAGCAGAGATCAATGAGGTAGAAACCAGATATACAGTAGAATGTATCAGTGAAACTAGAAGCTGGTTTTTTGAAAGAATCAATAAGATCGATAAACCATTGTCCACACTAATCCAAAAGAAAAGAGAGAAAGCCCAAATTAATAAAATTATGAATGGAAAGGGAGAGATCACAACTAACACCAAGGAAATAGAAACAATCATCAGAAATTATTACCAACAGTTATATGCCAATAAGCTAAGCAACCTAGAATAAATGGATGCATTCCTGGAAAACTACAAACGCCCAAAATTGAACCAGGAAGAAACTGACAACCTGAATAGACTTATATCTAGTAACGAGATTGAAGCACTGATCAAAAACCTCCCAAAAAACAAGAGCCCAGGACCTGACAGATTCCCTGGGGAATTCTACCAAACTTTCAAAGAAGAAATAACACCAATTCTCCTGAAGCAGAAGGAAAACTTCCAGACTCTTTTTATGAAGCCAGCATTACCCTGATCCCCAAACCAGGCAAGACCCTACCAAAAAGGAGAATTTCAGACCAATATCACTGATGAATATGGATGCAACGATTCTCAACAAGATCCTAGCAAACAGGATCCAGCAGCACATTAAAAAGATTATCCACCATGACCAGGTGGGATTCATCCCTGGGTTGCAAGGTTGGTTCAACATTCGCAAATCAATCAATGTGATAGAACAAATCAATAAGAGAAGAGAGAAGAACCTCATGGTCCTCTCAATGGATGCAGAAAAAGCATTTGACAAAATCCAGCATTCGTTCCTGATGAAAACGCTTCAAAGTATAGGGATAGAGGGAACATTCCTGAACTTCATAAAATCTATCTATGAAAGACCCACAGCAAATATCATCCTCAATGAGAAAACGCTTGCAGCCTTCCCGTTGAGATCAGGAACACGACAAGGATGCCCACTCTCACCACTCTTGTTCAACATAGTATTAGAAGTTCTAGCAACGGCAATCAGACAACAAAGAGAAATAAAAGGTATCCAAATTGGCAAGGAAGAAGTCAAACTCTCTCTCTTCGCAGATGACATGATTCTTTATAGGGAAAACCCCAAAGACTCCACCCCCAAACTACTAGAACTCATACAGCAATTCAGTAATGTTTCAGGATACAAAGTCAATGTACAGAAATCAGTGGCTTTCTTATACAGTAACAATGAAAATACAGAAAGGGAAATTAGAGAATTGATTCCATTTACTATAGCACCAAGAACCATAAGATACCTGGGAATAAACCTAACCAAAGAGGTAAAGGACCTGTACTCGAGGAACTACAGAACACTCATGAAAAAAATTGAAGAAGACACAAAAAGATGGAAGACTGTTCCATGCTCTTGGATTGGAAGAATAAACATTGTTAAAATGTCTATACTGCCTAGAGCAATCTATACTTTTAATGTCATTCTGATCAAAATTCCACCGATATTTTTCAAAGAGCTGGAGCAAATAATCATAAAATTTGTATGGAATCAGAGTAGACCCCAAATTGCTAAGGAAATGTTGAAAAACAAAAACAAAACTAACGGCATCACGTTACCCGATTTCAAGTTTTACTACAAAGCTGTGATCACCAAGACAGCGTGGTACTGGCATAAAAACAGACACATAGACCAGTGGAACAGAGTGGAGAGCCCAGATATGGACCCCCAACTCTATGGTGAAATAATCTTCGACAAAACAGGAAAAAATATTCATTGGAAAAAAGACAGTCTCTTCAATAAATGGTGCTGGCAAAACTGGACAGCGATATGTAGAAGAATGAAACTCGACCATTCTCTTACACCGTACACAAAGATAAACTCGAAATGGATAAAAGACCTCAACGTGAGACAGGAACCTATAAGAATCCTAGAGAAGAACATAGGCAGTAACCTCTTCGATATCAGCCACAGCAACTTCTTTCAAGATATGTCTCCAAAGACAAAGGAAACAAAAGCAAAAATGAACTTTTGGGACTTAATCAAGGTCAAAAGCTTCTGCACAGCAAAGGAAACTGTCAACAAAACAAAAAGGCAACCCACGGAATGGGAGAAGATATTTGCAAATGACAGTATAGACAAAAGATTGATATCCAGGATCTATAAAGAACTTCTCAAACTCAACACACACAAAACAGATAATCATATCAAAAAAATGGGCAGAAGATATGAACAGACACTTCTCCAATGAAGACATACAAATGGCTATCAGACACATGAAAAAATGTTCATCATCACTAGCCATCAGGGAGATTCAAATTAAAACCACATTGAGATACCACCTGACACAAGTTAGAATGGCCAAAATTAGCAAGACTGGAAACAACGTGTGTTGGAGAGGATGTGGAGAAAGAGGAACCCTATTCCACTGTTGGTGGTAATGCAAGTTAGTGCAGCCACTTTGGAGAACAGTGTGGAGATTCATGAAGAAATTAAGAATAGAGCTTCCCAATGACCCTGCAATTGCACTGCTGGGTATTTACCCCAAAGATACAGATGTAGTGAAAAGAAGGGCCATCTGAACCTCAATGTTTATTGCAGCAATGGCTACGGTCGCCAAACTGTGGAAAGATCCAAGATGCCCTTCAACGGATGAATGGATAAGCAATATGTGGTACTTATACACAATGGAGTATTATGCCTCCATCAGAAAGGATGAATACCCAACTTTTGTAGCAACACGGACGGGACTGGAAGAGATTATGCTGAGTGAAATAAGTCAAGCAGAGAGAGTCAAGTATCATATGGTCTCACTTATTTGTGGAGCATAACAAATAACATGGAGGACATGGGGAGATGGAGAGGGGAGGAAATTGAGGGAAACTGGAAGGGGAGATGAACCATGAGAGACTATGGACTCTGAAAAACAACCAGAGGGTTTTGAAGGGGCAGGGGGGTGGGAGGTTGAGGAACCAGGTGGTGGGTAATAGGGAGGCCACGTTCTGCATGGAGCACTGGGTGTGATGCCAAATCAATGGACACTGTTATGCTGTAAATAAACAAATAAAAAATTTAAAAAAAGAAGAGAAGACCCTATGGAGGTTCAATTAACTAATCTATAATAAGTCTATTTAATCACCATTTAGGCATAACACAATATTATTAATGAATCAACAATTTAGGTTGGGGTGACCTCTGAGAATAAAGTAACTTCCGAGTGATACAAATATAGACAAACTAGTCAAAATATAGTATCATATATTGAACCAAGAAATTTGAGTGGAACAAGTTACTCTAGGGATAATAGCACAGTCCTATTTGAGAGTCCATATCAACAATAGGGCTTATGGCCTCGATGTTGGATCAGGACATCCCAATGGTGCAGCAGCTATTAAAGGTTTGTTTGTTCAACAATTAAAGTCCTACTGATCTGAGTTCCGCCCAGAGAAATTCAGGTCAGTTTCTATCTATTACAACAACTTTTCCCAGTATGAAAGGACAAGAGAAATAAGGTCTATTCTATTGGAATGCCTTAGGAGTAATAGAGGATATAATCTTGATCTAAATAGTCCACCTTTATTTCATAGCTCTAGAGATAGGGCTTGTTAGGGTGGCAGAGCCCAGTTATTGCATAAAACTCAAACTTTTATTCTCAGAGGTTCAAATCGCCTTCCTAACATTATGTTTATAATTAATATCATTTCACTAATTGTACTTATCCTACTTGCTGTAACCTTTCTAACATTAGTGGAACGAAAAATCCTAGGGTATATACAACTCTTTAAAGGCCCAAATATCATAGGATCCTATGGCCTTGCAACCAATTGCAGATGCCATAAAACTATTCACTAAAGAACCTTTACAACCCCTAACATCATTTATCACTATATTGTAATAGCCCCAATCCTAGCCCTAACACTAGCCCTAACCGTATGAATCCCATTATCAATACCTTACTCTCTCATCAATATAAACCTAGGAATCCTATTCATAAAAGCAATATCAAGCCTAGCTGTTTACTCTATTTTATGGTCCAGATGAGCCTCAAACTCAAAAAATGCTCTAATTGGGGCCCTTTGAGCTGTAGCCCAAACAATTTCCTATGAAGTCACACTAGCCATTATCCTCTTACAGTACTATTAATAAATGGCTCTTTTATCCTATCCGCAATTATTACTACACGAGAACACCTATGACTAATCCTCCCCCATGACACCTATCTATAATATGATTTATCCCAACCCCAGCAGAAACAAACTGCGCCCCATTTGACCTAACAGAAGAAGAATCACAATAATTCTCCAGATTCAACATCAAATACCCAGCCGGACCATTTGCCCTATTTTTCCTAGCTGAATATGCCAACATTATTATAATGAATATCCTTACAACTATCCTGTTTTCTTGGTGCATTCCACACACCATACTTATCGGAACTATACTCCATCAATTTTCTATAAAAAGACTTCTACTAACAACTTCCTTCCTATGAATTTGAGCATCCTATTCACGATTCCGTTTAATCAACTCATACGTTTATTAGGAAAAAACTTTCTCCCCCTGACACTAGTCCTATGCATATGACATGTAGCCTTACCCATTATAACAGCAAGTATTCCTCCCCACACATAAGAAATATGTCTGACCAAAAGAGTTACTTTGATAGAGTAAATTATAGTGTTTTGAGCTCTCTTATTTCTAGAATTATAGGAATTGAACTTAATCCTAAGAACTCAAAAATATTTGTTCTACACAACTCACACAAAATTCTACAGTAAGGTCAGCTAAATAAACTATTGGGCTCATAACCCAAGAATTTTGTTTTATCCCCTTCCCATACTAATTAAACCCCCCATCATTCCTATCATTATATCAACTGTCATGTCAGGAAACATTATTGTATTAATAAGCTCTCACTGACTGACAGACTGAATTGGATTCGAAATATACTAGCTATTATCCCCATTTTCATAAAAAAATTCAATCCAGGAGCCATAGAAGCATCAACAAAATATTTCCTTACCCAAGCCACTGCATCTATACTCTTAATATTAGGTATTATTATTAACCTATTATTGATAGGACAATGAACAATACTAAATACCCCAACCCAACCGCATCAAACATAATAATAGTAGCTCTGGCAATAAAATTAGGACTATCACCCTTCCACTTCTGAGTACCTGAAGTAACCCAAGGAATCCCACTGTCATAAGGAATAATTCTACTAACTGGACAAAAAATCACCCCCTTATCCATTATACCAAAACTCTCCATCTATAAATCCAAACTTATTAGTAGCCATTGCTATTATATCTGTTCTAGCAGGAGGCTGTGGAGGTCTTAACCAAACACAGCTATGAAAAATCCTAGCATACTCATCAATCGCCCACATAGGATGAATGATTGCCGTAACAACATATAACCCTACCCTAATAATATTAAACCTCAAAATCTACATTACAATAACTCTTGAAACATTCATACTGTTCACACTCAGTTCATCTACAACCACACTATCGCTATCTCATATATGAAACAAACTCCCACTAATTACCTCAAACCACAGGTTGGGGCTTCAGGCATCCATAGCCAGAGCCCTCCTCTGGAATTCCCTACACAGGGGATGCCACAGCCACAAAACAGAACTCCTCCTGCCCCGCAGAAGGAAAACTTGCTTTTTGGAGCTATGTAAAGCCCCCAGAGTTGGAAGAAAATCACATGGCTTCTTAGGCCACAGCCAATTTTGCAGGTATCCTGAAAACAAACACCATTGTGATGCTTAGCCTGAGACTCATTTTCAACACAGCACCAAGTGAAGATCACTGCAGAGCCAGGGTATAAGGCCTGCCATGCCTCTGGGACCTAACATTTAACATACCTTGTGTTTTCAGGTATCCATACTGGAATGCTGCACTCGAGTCCCTCTGTATGGGGGACTCCTGAGCCATAATGCAGGACACCACCATTCCCCCATAACAGCCAAATTATTTGTAACTGCGCAAAAATCCCAGAGCGGGAGAAAATGACATGGACCCTTGAGGTCAACCCCACATTTGTTAGATTGCATGGACGCAAACTCCAGCTTGAGCGACCTCCTGACACTCGCCTAAACCTCAGATCCCAGGGAGTTCACCTAACTACTGTAGACTGGGCCAGCCATGCCCTAGGCCTTAACCCTAATGCTCACTTGGGTTTTCAGACTTCTGTCCCAAGAGTCCTTGCCCACAAGCACTCCAGATAGAGACCTCCAGAGCAACACCATGGGACTCTGCCTAAACCCAAGAAGGAAAACCATGCTCACTGGAGCTGCACAAACCACCCCCCCGCCCCCCAGATTAGGAGAAACCTGCATGACCAATGAGGCCACCTCCATTTTCTGAACCTGACTCGAGATACTAATACACATTATGTGTATTAGTGAGCCTGGACCTCCAGTCATCCACCCACGTAGCTGGCCACAGTATCAGCAAATAGGAACTGCCATGCCCCTAGTCCGTAATGCTAACCCTAGTATGGGTGTACATGCATCCATACCCAGAGCCCTTCTACGAAATCCCTCCATATGGGGATCCTGAGCGATACAATAGGACTCCACCTCTCTGCTAGAATGAAATCATACTATTTGGAGGTGCACAAACCCCCCAGAGCATGAGAAATCTCCATGGCCCCAGGAGGCCACACAAACATTCAGCAACACTAGTGGACACAAATTCTACTCTGGTCTGAGCGAATGACTGACATTCCCCTAACATCATATTCTGGGGAGTTGCCTCAGCATCTGCATAGTGGATATCCATACCCAAGACCCAAACCATAAACCTACGTGGGGTTTTCAGAATTCCATGCCTCGAGTGAGGGAATACAAGCCTTCCAATTTGGGGACTCCTGTGCCACACCAGGAGTCTCCCTGCTCTCCAGAAGGAAACAATGTCCATTGGAGATGCACAAAAGCCCTAGATTAGGGGGAAACATACACAGTTCCCGATGCCACCCCACTTTTGTATGCCACCCTGGACACTAATACAGAATCTGACACAACGTGAGTCCCATCCTCCAATCAGCCTCTGGGACAGCTGTCCCCAGAACCAGGCTATAGGACCTGCCATGCCTCTAGGCCCAAATCCTAACCCTAGGTTGGGGTTTTAGGCAACCATATGTAGAGCCTCCTCTCGAGTCCCTTCACACGGGGGACCCTTGAGCCACAAAAAATTCCTCCTGCTCCCCAGAAGGAAAAACTGAATTCTACAACTACGTGAAACCCTCAGAGTGGGAAGAAACCTGCATTGCCCTTGAGACCACGGCCACTTTTCCAGGCCGCCCTGCAGAAAAATACCCATTGTGATCCTTAGTCTGATCCCCATTTTCAACAATGCCCCGTGGGTACCTCACCCCAGAGCCAGGATATAAGATCGCCATGCCACTAAGACCTATCCTAAAATGTAGGTTTGGGTTTCAGGCCATTACATCAGGATCCCTGCTCTGAAATCCCTCCATACTGGGGACAGATGAGCCATAAAACAGGGCACTACCTATCCCCAGTATAGGTCAACCTATTTAGAACTCTGCAAAAACCACAGAACTGGAGAAAACTCCATGGCCCCATGAGGCGACCCCCATCAGCAGATCCCCTGGTTACAAACACCAGCCTGAGCGACCTCCTGACACTCACCTTAACCTCAGATCCCCCAGAACTCACTGCAGCATCTGTAGATTGGGCCTGCGATGCCCTATTCCCTAACCCTAATCCTCGATTTGTTTTCAGAATTCCATCCCAAGGGTCCTGGAACACAAGCTATCCAGACAGAGAACTCTGGAGTCACACCGTGGGAATCTGCCTAACCTACAGAAGGAAACCATGCTCAAAGGAGCTGCACAGAATGCCTCGATTAGGATAAACCTGTAGGCTAATGAGCCCACGCCCATCTATGGAACTGGACCCTGGACCGTAATACACACTCTTTCCCTCAGCCTGAGCCACGACCTCCATGCAGCCACACACATAGCTGACCCAGAGTCAGCAGATGGGACCTGGCATGCCCCTAGTCCACAATGCTAACCGTAGATTGGGTTTTCAGTCATCCATACCCAGATCCCTTCTCTTGAATCCTTCTATATGCAGACTCCTGAGCCATAAACAGGATTCTACGTCTCCCCCAGAATGAAACCATATTATTTGTAGCTGTACAAATCCCCCAGAAGAGATGAAACCTCCATGGACCCAGGAGAGGAGACCGCACACACATTCAGCAGCCATAGTGGAAAGAAATCCTAGTCTGGTCTGAGCAAATGCCTGACACTCCCCCTAACTTCAAATTCTGGGGATGTCACTTCAGCATCTGCAGATAGGGGATCCATGTCCTATACCCTAACCATATACTGAGCTTGGCTTTTCAGAATTCTGTCCCTTAAGTCCTGTATTGCAAGCCCTACAGGGACTCCAGAATCACACCACTGGACTCTCCCTGACTCTCGATGGAAGCTGTGCCTATGGAGTGGCACAAAACACCTAGATTAGGGGAACCATACATGGCCCCTGAAGCCCCCCCCCCCCACTTTCACATACTACCCTGAAACTAATACACCATCTGACACAACCTGAGACCCGTCCTCCAATCAGTCACCGGGACAGCTGACCCCAGATGCAGCAGATTGAACCATCCATTAAACTCGGCCCTAATCCCTAGGTTGGGCATTCAGGCATCCATACACAGAGGTCTCCTCTCGAATCCCTAAACAGGGTGGAAACTTGAACCACAAAACTGAACTTTTCCTGCTCCCCAGAAAGAAATTTTGCTTTCTGGAGCTATATAAAGCCCTAAGAGTTGGAGGACACCAGCATTGCCCTGAGACAACGCCCAATTTTGCAGGGTGACCTAGACAAAACACCATTATTATCTTTATCATGAGTGCCATTTTCAACACAGTGCCAAGGGCAGATCACCACAGAGCCAGGATATAAGGCTTATCATGCCACTAGGACCTACTCCTAAAGATATATTGGGTTTTTAGGCATCGATATCCAGCGCCCTGCTCTCAAATCTCTCCATATGGGGGACCCCTGAACCAAAAAACAAGACGCTACTTATCCTCCAGAATAGACCAACTATTTGAAA
The DNA here is from genome assembly GCF_922984935.1 of Meles meles. NCBI lineage: Eukaryota > Metazoa > Chordata > Mammalia > Carnivora > Mustelidae > Meles > Meles meles. The sequence continues at coordinate 44,587,695 of NC_060088.1, read as the reverse complement.
CTGCACAAAAACCCCAGAGTGGAAGAAAACTATATTGACCCTTGAGACCACCCACACATTCGGTGGATCGCATGGACACAAACTTCAGCTTGATAGACCTGACACTCACCTTAACCTGATATCCCAAGGAACTTGCCTCAGTATCTGTAGATTAGGCCGCTCATGCCCTAGGCCCAAACCCTACCCCTAGCTTAGGATGTCAGACTTACCTCACAAGAATGCTGGCCCACAAGCCGTCCAGATAGAGAACCACACCATGGTACTGTGCCTAACCTACAGAAGGAAACCATGTTCAAAGGAGCTGCAAAAACCTCCAGACTAAGAGAAACCTGCAGGCCAATTAGGCCACCCCTAATTGGGTTGGAAGCCGACCTTGGGCCCTAATACAAATTCTGTCCCTCAGCCTGAGATCCAACCTCCAGTGAGCCGCACATGGAGCTGGCCCCAGAGTCAGCAGATCGGACCTAAAATTCCCCTATTCCCTAATGTTAACCCAAGGATAGCTCATCAGGCATCCATACCCAGAGGCCTTCTCTTGAAATCCTCTATATGGGGACCCCTGATCCTTACAAGAGAATACCACCTACCACCAGTTTTAGACCAAACTATTTGGAAATTCACAAAAACCACAGAGTGGGAGCAAACTCCGTGGCCCCATGAGGCCACCCCCACATTCTGTGGATCTCATGGACACAAACTTCAGTCTGAGTGACCTCCTGACCTTCACCTTAATCTTGGATCCCTAGGAGCTCGCCTCAGCGTCTGTAGATTGGGCTTGTGATTCACTAGACCCTAACCCTAACCCTACCTTGGGTTTTCAGATTTCTGTCCTGGGACCCTGGCCCACAAGCCCCCCAGATAGAGAACTCTGGAAAAAATCAGGGGACTCTACCTACACTACAAATGGGAACTGTGCTCAATGAAAGTGCACAAAACCCCCAGACTAGGAGAAACCTGCATGGCCAACACGGCCACCCCCATTTACGGTACATGATCCTACACATTCTGTCCCTTAACCTTAGTCCTGACCTCCAATCATCCAACCGCATACCTGGCCCCAGATTCAGAAGATCAGACCTGTCGTGCCCTAGTCCCTAATGATAACCCTCAGTTCAGTTTTCAGTGATCCATACTCAGAGGCCTTCTCTCTAATTCCCCCATACGGGGACATCTATGCCATACAATGGGACTCCACATCTCCCCAAGAATGAAATCATATTATTTTTCAATGTGCAAATCTCTCAGAGCAGAAGAAACCTCCATGGGCCCAGGAGGGCACACACACACATTTGGCAGCCTTAGGACCCAAATTCTAGTCTGGTCTGAGCGAATGCCTGACACTCACCCTAACTTCATATTCTGGGGAGCTTGCCTCAGCATCTTCAGTTTGGGGATCCATGCCTTACATCCTAACCATACACTGAGCTTAGGTTTTCAGAATTCCATCCCTTGAGTCCTGTAATGCAAGCCCTCCAGATTGGGGACTCTGGAGCCATTCCACAGGACTCTCCATGACCTGCAGAAGGAAACCATGTGATATGGAGCTGCACAAACTAGGGTTTCCCCTAGATCAGTGGAAAAGTGCACAGCTCCTATGCCACCTTACTTTCATACTCCACCCTGGACATTAATGTGCAGTCTGATAAACCTGAGTCTCATTCTTCTTCAACCACAGGGACATCTGGCCCCCGAGCCAATAGAATGGACCTGCCATGACCCTAGGCCCTAATCCTAACTCCAGGTTAGAGTTTCAGGCATCCATATCCAGAGGCCTCATGTCAAATCCCTCCACACTGGGGAACCCTGAGCCACAAAACGAACTCCTCCTGCCACACAGAAGGAAAACTTTTCTTGCCTTTTGGAACTATGTAAAATTCTCAGAGTTGGAAGAAAACTGTGTCAACCTGAGGCCATGTCCACTTGTGCAGGTCACCCTGGACACAAATGCCCATTGTGATACTTAGCCCGAGCCCCATTTTCAACACAGCCCCATGGGTAGCTCGCTCCAGAGTTGGGATATAAGGCCTGCCATGCCACTAGGACCTATCCCTTTTTGTAGGTTGGGTTTTCAGGCATCCATACCCAGAATCCTGCTCTCAAATCCCTCCATATGGGGGACCCCTGAGCCATAAAATAGGACACCACCTATCCTCTGGAATAGACCAAACTCTTTGGAAATGAGTGAAAACCCCAGAGCGGGACAAAACTCCATGTCCCCATGAGGCCACCCACAAACTCGACGGATGGCATGGACACAAATTCCAGCCTGAGCGACTTCCTAACACTTGCCTTAATGTCAGATGCCTGGGAGATCACCTCAGCCTCTATACATTGGGTCTGCCATGCGATAGGCCCTAACCCTAACCCTCTCTTGGGTTTTCAAACATCCATCTCACGAGTTCTGGCCTAAAAGCCCTCCAGATAGACAATTCTGGAGACACACCAAGGGACTCTGCCTAATCCTCATAAGGAAACTGTGCTCAATAAAGTTTCACAAAACCCCAAGATTAAGAGATACCTGCATGGCCTACGAGGCATCCCCATTTATGGAACCCAGCGCTGAAAGCTAATACACATTCTGTCCCTCAGCCTGAGCCTCTGAAATCAGCCACGAATGTAGCTGTCCCCAGAGCCAGCAGATTGGACCTGACATTTCCCTATGCCATAATCCTAACCCTAGGTTGGGTTTTCAGTCATCCATACCCAGAGCCCTCCTCTGAAATGTCTCCACGCGGGGGATGCCTAAGCCACAAATCAGAGTTCCTGCCCTCCAGAAGGAAACCTTGCTTTTTGGAGCTATGTAAAACCCTGAGTTGGAAAAAACGGTGTTTCCCCTGAGGACACGTCCAATTTTGCAGGCCGCCCTGGATACAAACGCCCATTATGATCCTTAGCCTGAGCCACATTTTCAATACAACACCATGAATAGCTCACTCCATAGCCAGGAAATAAGGACTGTGAAGCCACTGAGACCTAACCATTATCTTAGATTGGGTTGTCAGGCACCCATCTCCCGGGAACCCCTGAGCCACAAAACAGGACACCACTTATCCTCCAGAAGATACCAAAGTATTCGAAACTGCCCCAAAACCCCAGAGTGGAAGAAAATTCCATGGCCCCTTCAAACAACCCCAACATTTGGCAGCTCGTATGGACACAGAATCCAGCCTGAGCGACCTCCTGACACTCACCTTAAATTCAGATCCCTGGGAGCTCCACCAGAATCTGTAGATTGGGCCTGCCATGCCCTAAACCCTAATCCCAACCCTAGAATGGGTTTTCAGGCATCTATACCTGCAGCCCTGCTCTCAAATCCCTATGTATCGGGAACACCTGAGACACAAAACAGGACCAACCTACTTGAACCTGCGCAAAAACCCCAGAAATGGAGAAAACTCCATTGCCAATGAGGCCATCCCCACAGTCAACGGATCCCATGGACACAAACTCCAGCCTTAGCGACTTCCTGATACTTCCCTTAACCTCAGATCCCTGGGTGCTCTCCTGAGCATCTGTAGATTGGGCCTGACATGCCTAGGCTCTAACCCTAATGCTAGCATGGATTTTCAGACTTCCATCCCAAGGGTCCTGACCAACAAGTTCTTCAGACAGAGATCTCTAGAGCCACAACATGGGACACTACCTGCCCTCGGAAGGAAACCATGCTCAATATAGCTAGACAAAACCCCAGATTTGGAGAAACATGTATGGCCCACGAGGCCAACCCTATCGATGGAACCCAACCCTGGACACCAATACACATTCTGTATCTCAGCCTTAGCCCCATCCTCCAGTCAGCCACCCACATAGCTGGACCCAGAGTCAAAAGACTATCCTGCCATGCACCTAGTCCCTAATGCTACCCATAGATTGGGTGTTCAAGCATCCATGCTCAGAGCCCTGCTCTCTAATCACTCCACCCGAGGGACCCCTGAGCCACCAAACAGAACTCCTCTTGCTCCCCAGAAGGAAACATTGCTTTCTGGAGCTATGTAAAAACCTCAGAGTGGGAAGAAACCTGTGTTGCCCCTGAGACCACACCTAATTTTGCAGGCCACCCTGGACACAAACACCCAGTGGGATCCCTAGCAGGATTCCCATTGCCAACACAGCCCCATGGGTAGCTAACTGAAGAGCCAGGTTATAAGTCAGCCATGTCACTAGGACCTAACCCTAAAAGTAGGTTGGGTTTTCAGGCATACATACCCGGAACCCTACTCACAAATCCCTCCATATTGGGGAATGCTGAGCCATTAAACTGGACACCACCTATCCAAAGAATAGGCCAAGTTATATGGAACTGCACTAAAACCCCAGAGCTGGAGCCACCTCCATGGCTCTTTGAGACCACCCCAATATTCGGGGTATTGCATGTACACAACCTCCAGTGAGCGACATCCTGACACCAGCCAAAACACACATCCTCAGGAGCTTGCCTCAGCATCTGCAGGTTGGGGATCCATGCCCTAAAGCCTAACCATGCACTAGGCTTGGGTTTTCAGAAATCCATCCCTTGAGTCATGGAATGCAAGCACACCTGACTCGGGACTCTGGAGCAACCCCACAGGACTCTACATGCCCTCTAGAAATAATCAGTGCCCTATGGAGCTGCATAAAATCCTAGATCAGGGGAAACGTGCATGGATCCGATTACGCTCAACTTTCTTCACCACTACCACCACCAGCCTGAAACAACCTGAGTCCTATTCTCCAATCAGCCACCTTGATCTGGCTCCAGAGCCATCAGATCAGAAATTTCAGGACATTAGGTCCTAATCCTAAACTTATATTGGGGTTTCAGACCTGCATGGCCAGATCCCACCCCTCTAATCTCTCCAAACGGGGGAACCCTTAGGCAGAAGAAATAGCTCCTCCTGCCTCCCAGAAGGAAAACTTGCTGTACTTGAATACGGGGCTCACGCTGTGTGTCACAATGCATGCAGCCCTCAAGCATGGGCGTGGCCTCATGGGCCATACAGGTTTCTCCTACCCTGAAGGTTTGACACCATGCCAAGGAAAAGGATTCCTGCCATGAGGAAGGAGGAGTTCTGATTTGTGCATCAGGTTGCCCCCTGTGTAGGGACTGGAGATAAGGTCTAGATTCCGATGCCTGAAAACCCAGGTTGGGAAGAGATGACAGTCTAAGGGCATGGCGGGTCCAATGGGCTGGGTGTGCACCAAGCTGCCTGGTTGTCATTCAGGAGGTCTGGGTTCAGCCTGTGTCAGACAGAGCATTAGTGCCCAGAGCAGCCTATGCAGTTGGGGTGCAGTCAAGGGCCATACAGGTTGATACTCAATTGGGTTTTCCAGCAGCCCCCTAGGGCAAGGTTTTTCTTTGCGTGGGGAAGCAGAGTGCTGTGTTGTGGCTCCGGAATTCCCAATCTGGAGAAATTGTGAGCCAGGAGTGTGAGGACGGAAGTCTGAAAACACAAGCTAGGGTTAATTTTGGGGCTGAGAGTCTGGCAGTCCCACCCTATAGAGGCTGAATCGAGATCTCCTGCATCTGAAGTCAGGGCGAGTATCAGACATTGGCTCAGGCTGGAGTTTGTGTCCATGATGGCCCCTTCATGAAGGGGGTGACTCATGAGGTCCTGGAGGTTTTTCCACGCTGGGGGTTGTGAGATGCTCCAAACCACAAAGTTTCCTTCTGTGGGACAGTCGAGTCCAGTTGGAAGGCTACAGGACGCCCCATACGGAAATCCTCGAGAGTCAGGTTCTAAGGATTGATGCCTGGACACCCGATCTCACATTTCAATTGGCTCCTAGTGACAGGGCAGATTCCATCTGCGGGCCCTGGGGAGAGTTACCCAGGTGGTTGAGTTGAAATGGACGCTCATGAAGATGGGTAATAATGTAGCTTTGTGTCCATGGAGACCTTGGAATGTGGTGGTGGCTCAGAGGCCTTGCAGGATTCTCCTACTCGGAGGGTTTGGCAGAGCTCCAAAGAGCAAGCTTCTCATGTGGAGATGAGAGGTGTTCTGTTTGGTGCCTTAGGAAACCCCATATGCTGGTATTCACAATGAGGCCTCTGAGGAGAGACACCTGGAAACCAAAGCTAGGGTTCAGATTAGGACATAGGGGACTGTCAGGATCAATCTTCTGTTTCAGGGGACATCTGTCTGCGTGTCTGAGGGGAGGTAGTTGCTCAGCTTATGTCAGAATGCCCCTGTTTGTCCAGGGTGGTCTACACTATTGGGATGGCCTCGGGGGCCCTGGAAGTTTCTCCTAATCTGTAGTGTTGTGGCCAATGAAATGGGCACAGTATCCTTGGAGAGGGCGGGCACAGTTGTGTGGTGTGGCTCCAGAGACCCCAGCCTGGAGGGTGTGTGGGTCAGGGCTTTGGGGAGAGATGTCTGAAAACACAAACTCAGCTTAAGCTTGGGGCTGAGGGTACGGCAGGCCCGACCTAGAGACCCCAAGGGGAGCTCCTCGGGATATGAAATAGGGGTGAGTATGAGGGGGTCACAAAGGCTTTTGACTCCGGATTTTGTGTCAAGGATAGCCGTGGAAAATAGGGGTGGTCTCATGGGCCATGGACAAGTCCCCCTCTCTGGGGATTTGGCCTGGTTCCCATGAGTTTGGGGTCATTCTGGGGGAAGGGAGGAGTCCTGTTTTCTGCCTCAGGTGTCCTTTCAAAAGTGGTATACCACAACAGAGCCCTGGGTATGGGTGACTGGAAAACCCAACATCTGTTAAGGATTGGGGGCTTAGGGGCATGGCAAGCCCCAAATGCCAGCTATTGGTCCAGCCACTGAGAGGCGTTACTTGAAGAAGTGTTCATGCTGAGGCTCACAATGTGTGTTTGTGCCCAAGGCGGCCCTCAAACGTGGGGGGAGTACCTCATGAGCCATGCAATTTCTCCTACCCTGAAGGTTTGACACCTTGCCAACAGCAAGGTTTCCTGCCATGGGGAAGGACGAGTTCTAATTTGTGCATCAGGTTCTCCCCCTCCTGTGCAGGCATTGGAGATAAGGTCTAGGTTCAGATGCCTGGAAACCCAGGTTGGGAAGAGATGAGGGCCTAAGGCCATGGTGGGTGAGATGGGCTGGGTGTGTGGCCAGCTGTCTGAGTGCCCATCGGGAGGTCTGGACTCAGGCTATATCAGACAGAACATTAGTGCCTAGGGGAGCCTATGGAATTGGGGTGCGATCGAGGGCCAGGCAGGTGGATCCTCAGTTGTGGTTTCTTGGCCGCCACACAGGGCAACATTTTCCTTCTGGTGGGCAGGCAGAGTGCTGCGTTGTGGCTCCGGAATTCCCAGTCTGGAGGGCTGTGGGCCAGGAGTGTGAGGATGGAAGTCTGAAAACACAAGCTAGGGTTAGGTTTGGGGCCGAGAGCCTGGCAGGCCCACTCTGCAGAGGCTGAATGACGAACCTCTGCTTATGAAGTCAGGGCGAGTATCAGACTTGGATTAGGCTGGAGTGTGTGTCCATGCTGGCCTCTTCATGAAGGGGGGGCCTCATGAGGCCATGGAGTTTTCCCACGCTGGGGATGTGAGCTGCTCCAAACCACAACGTTTCCTTCTGCATGAGAGTCGAGTCCTGTTGGATGACTTCAGTACGCCCCATACAGAAAGACTCGAGAGAAAAGTTCTAAGGATGGATACCTGGACACCCTATCTCACATTCCAGTGGCTCCTAGAGACAAAACAGGATGAATCTGCTGATTCTGGGACGATAAACCCAGGGGGCTGAGTTGAAATAGACTCTCATGATGATGGGTAATATTGTGGCTTTGTGTCCATGGATACCTTAGAATGTGGCAGTGCATTAGGGGCCTTGCAGGAATCTCCCATCCATAGGGTTTGACACTACTCCAAAGAGCAAGGTTCCTATGTGGAGACGAGAGGTGTTCTCTTTGGTGCCTCAGGAAAGCCCCATATGCTGGTATTCAAAACCAGGCGCTGAGGAGAGACTCCTGGAAACCAAAGCTAGGGTTCAGATTAGGGCCTAGGGGCCTGTCCAATTCAATCTTCATTCTTTGTGGACATCTGTCGGTGTCTGAGTGGGAGTAGTTTCTCAGCTTGTGTAAGAATGCCCCTGCTTGTCCAGGGTGGCCTACACTATTGGAATGGACTCGGGGCCTTGGAGTTTTCTCCTAATCTGTAGACTTGTGGGTAATGGAATGGGTACATTTTCCTTGGAGAGGGCAGGCACAGTCATGCGGTGTGGCTCCAGAATCCACATCCTGGAGGGTGTGTGGGCCAGGTATTTGGGAACAGAAGTCTGAAAACACAAAGTCAGCTTAGGTTTGGGTCGAGGGTATCGCAGGCCATGAGGGAATCTCCTCAGGATATGAAATAAGGGCGATTGTGAGGAAGTCACATAGGCTTTTGACTCAAGATTTTGTGTCAAGAATGGCCATGGAATTAAGAGATGTCCTCATGAGCCATGGACGAGTCTCCCTCTCTGGGAATTTTTCCCGGCTCCCATGAGTTTGGCGTCATTGTGAGGGAAGGGAAGAGTACTGTTTTCTACCTCAGGTGTCCCTCCAAGAGAGGGTTTGCAGAGCAAAGACCTGGATAAGGGCGACTGGAAAACCCGACCTCTGGTTAGGATTGCGGGCCTAGCGGCATGGCAAGCACCATATGTGGGCTCTTGGTCCAGCCACTGATAGGCTTTACTTGAACACAGGGTTCACGCTGAGGATCACAATGCGTGTTTGTGCCTAAGGCGACCCTCAAGCATGGGCGTGGCCTCATGGGCCACGCAGGTTTCTCCTACCATGAAGTTTTGACACCATGCCAACAGCAAGGTTTCTTGCCATGGTGTAGGAGTGGTTCTGATTTGTGCATCAGGTTCCTCACTGTGCAGGGATAGGTTGAATGCCTGAAAACCCAGGTAGGGAAGAGATGATGGCCTAAGGCCATGTCGGGTAGATGTGCTGGGTGTACGTCCATCTCTCTGGGTGTCTGTCGGATGTTCTGGGCTCAGGCTGTGTCAGACAGAAGCATTATAACCCAGGGCAGCCTATGGAATTGGGGTGCCATCAAGGGCCATGCAGGTTAATCCTCATTTGGGGTTTCTGGGCCACCCCACAGGGCAATATTTTTCTTCTGGTGGGCAGGCAGAGAGCTGTGTTGTGGCTCCAGAATTCCTAATCTGGAGGGCTTGTGGGCCAGGAGTGTAAAGACGGAAGTCTGAAAACACAAGCTAGGGTTGGGTTTGGGGCTGAGGGTACAGCAGGCCCACTCTGTAGAAGCTGAATTGAGATCTCCTGCATCTGAAGTCAGGGCGATTATCAGACGTTGGCTCAGGCTGGAGTTTGTGTCCATGATGGCCCCTTCATGTAGGGGGGTTGTCATGAGGTGAGGGAGGTTTTCCCACGCTGGGGGTTGTAAGCTGCTCCAAACCGCCAGGTTTCCTTCTGTGGGACAGTCGAGTCCTGTTGGATGGCTCCACCCTATAGAGAAAGACTCGAGAGCAGGGTTCTAAGGATGGATGCCTGGACACCCCACCTCACATTCCGATTGGCTCCAAGTGACAAGGCAATTTCAATCTCCTGGCTCTGGGGCGAGCAAACAGGGGGCTGAGTTGAAGTGGTGTCTCATGAGGATGGATAATAATGTGGGTTTGTGTCCATGGAGACCTTGGAATGTGGCGGTGGCTCAGGGACCCAGCAGTATTCTCCTATGTGGAGGTTTGGACACATTTTCCAAGAGCCAGTTTTCCTTCAGGGACAGGAGTTGTTCTGTTTCCTGGCTCAGGAGCACATGTTGAACTGTATGTTGGTATTCCAGAACAGGCCCCTTGGGACAGATGACTTCAAATGTAAGCTAGAGTACTGATGAGGTTCTAGGGGCATATCAGATTCAATCTTCTGACTCAGGGCCATTGACCTAGGTCTCTGCAAGGAGGTAGGTGTCTGGAATGTGTCAGACTGTGCATTTTTGTCCAGAGTGGCCTCCAAAATAGGGGTGGGCTCAGGGGCCTTTCAGGTGTCTCCTATTCTGGACGGTTTGGGCAACTGTGACGGGTAGAATTTTCTATGGGAAGACAGGCACAGTCCTGCAGTTTGGCTCCAGGGGCCCCATCCTGGAAGGCCTGTCGGCCAGGGCTTTGGGCACAAAAGACTGAAAACACAAACTCAGGTTAGGGTTAGGGGCGAGGTGATAACAGGCCCTATCTGCAGACCCTGAGGGCAGCTCCTCAGGATTTGAAATTAGGGCGACTGGCAGGTGGTAGTGCAGGCTTCTCTGTCTGGACTGTGTGTCTTGGATGGACGCTGAATGTAGGATTCGCCACAAGGGGCCATGGAAGCTTCTTCCTCTGTAGGGATTCTGCCCGGCTGCCAAGAATTTGGTTTCTTTCTGAGGGAAGGGAAGAATGCTGTTTTCCATCTCAGAGGTCCCGCCAAAACGGGGATTTCAGAGACGGGTTCTGGGTATGGGCACCTGGAAAACCAGACCGAGGATTAGGATTTGGACATAGGGCCATGGTTGCCCTGATATGCTGGCTTCTGGTCCAGCTACCTAGGGTCTTGTTTGAAAGAAAGGCTCCGGCTGAGGGTCACAATGCCTGTTTGTGCCCAGGGCATCCCTCATGGGTGGGTGTGATTTCATGGGCCATGTAGCTGGCTTCCACTCTGAGGGTTTGACTCCCATCCCCACAGTAAGATTTCTGGCCATGGGGAAGGAGGAGTATTCTTTTGTGCTATGGATTCCCCCATAGGCTGGGATTTGAGCTAAGGTCTGGGGACAGATGCCTGAATACCCAGGTTGGGTAGAGGTGATGGCCTCGGGCCATGGCAGGTGCCACCTGCAGGATATGGGGCCTGATATCTGGGTGGCCAATGGGAGGTCGGTGTCAGGCTGTGTCGGACAGAACATTAGTGCACAGGGCAGCCTATGATACTGGGGTGCCATCGACCTGTGAAGGTCGATCTTCAGGTGGAGTTTATAGGCAGACCCACAGTGCACTTCTTTCTGGTGGGCAGGCATAAGGTTGTTCAGTGGCTCCAGAATTCCCAATCTTGAGGCCTTGCAGACCAGAAGTGTGAGGACAGAATTCTGAAAACAGAAGCTACGGTTCAATTCAGTGCTCAGTGCATGGCAGTTCCAATGTGCATCATCTGATTCAAGATCTCCAGCTCCTGATTAAGGGTGAGTGTCAGATTTTCGCTCATGCTTGAGATTGTGTCCATGATGACCGACTTATGCAGGGGTGGCCTCATGAGACCATGGAGGTTTTCCCACGCTGGGGCTTGTGAGCTGCTCCAAACAGCAAGGTGTCCTACTGTGGGACAGGGGGATTCCTTTTGATGGCTCCAGGGTTCCCATATGGAAAGATTTGATAGCAGAGAGCTCCATATGGATGCCTGGAAAGCCCACCTCAGTTTACCATTGCAGCACAGGAGCATGGCAGTTTTGATGTGGTGGCTCTAGGGCGAAGTGCCCAGGGGGCTGAGGTAATAGGGAGTCTCATGCTGATGGGTCACAATGCTGGTTTGTATCCAGGGAGACCTTAGAATGTGTCAGGGGATCAGGGGCCATGAAGGATTCTTCTCCCGTGAGGGTTGGACACAGCTCCCACTAGCCAGTTGCCTTCTGGGGACAAGAGGTGTTCTGTTTCATGGCTCATGTGCCACATGTTGGACCTAATGTTGGTATTCCAGAAGAGGACCCTGGAGACAGATGACTGCAAACCTAAGCTAGGATTCTGATGAGCTCCAAGAGGCATGTCAGATTCAATCTTCTGACTCAGGGCCATTGGCCTGGGTGTCTGCCTGGCGGTAGGTGCTCAGGGTGTGTCAGACTGCACATTTTGGTCCTGATCAGCCTCCAAATTTGGGTTGGACTCAGGGACTTTGCAGGTGTTTCCTAATCTGGAGGGTTTGGGCAACTGATGGGCAGAGGGCACTTCGGGAGAGCAGGCCCAGTCCTGTGTTGTGGCTCCAGAGAGCCCATCCTGGAGGCCATGTGGGCTAGTGCTTTTGGCACAAAATTCTGCAAAGACAAAGTCGGGTTAGATTTAGAGGTAGAGATTTAGAGGCAATGTGATGGCCTCCGATCTGCAGACCCTGGTAGCAGCTCCTCAGGATTGAAATTAGGGCAATTGGGAGGCAATAGCACAGGCTTTTCTGTCTGTATTGTGTGTCTCGTGTGGCCACTGAACACAGGGGTGGCCTCATGGGGCCGTGGGAAATTCATCCTCTGTGGGGATTCTGCCCGGCTCCCAAGAGTTTGGTGTCATTCTGGGGGAAGAGAAGAATGCTGTTTCTTGTCTCCATGGTCCCGCCAAAACAGGGATTCTAGAGATGAGTTCTGGGTCCGGGTGCCTGGAGAACCCAACCGAGGGTTAAGATTCGGGCCTAGGGGCATGGCAGGATCGATATGCGCTCTCCTGGTCTAGTTCCCGAGGGGCTTGTTTGAAAGCGGGCTCAGGTTGAGGATCATAATGCCTGTTTGTGCCCAGGGTTCCCCTTCTGAGTGGACGTGGTCTCATGGGCCATGATGCTGGCTAACTGAGGGTTTGACCCCATTCCCACAGCAAAGTTTCCTGCCATGGGGAAGGAGGAATACTCTTTTGTGCTTCAGGTTTCCCAATAGGCCGGTATTTGAGCTAAAGTCTGGGGACAGATGTCTGAATACCCAGGTTAGGTAGAGATGACTGCTTCAGGCCATGGCAGGTGCACCTGCAGGATATGGGGCCTGCTATCTGGGTGACTGACAGGATGACGGAGCTCAGGCTGTGTCATATAGAACATTAGTGCACAGGATGGCCTATGTTACTGGGGTGAAGTCCAGGGACATTCAGGTTGATCCTCACGTGGGGTTTCTGGGCAGAACAATAGGGCACTTCTTCTTGGTGAACAGGCAGAAGGCTACGTTGTAGCTCCAGAATTCCCAATCTGGAGGGCTTTGTGGCTAGGAGTGTTAGCACAGAAGTCTGAAAACACAAGTTCCGGTTCAGTTCAGTGGTGAGCGTGTGGCAGTTCCAATGTGAAGCAGCTGATTCGGGTTCTCCAGCACCTGAGTAAGGGCAAGTGTCAGATGGTCACTCACGCTGGAGTTTGTTTCCCTGATGGCTGACGAATGGAGGGGTGGCCTGATGAGCGCATGACAGATTTCCCACTCTGGGTCTTGTGAGCTGCTGCAAACAGTAAGGTTTCCTTCTGTGGGACATGGGGAGTCCTTTTTGATGACTCCAGGGTCGCCCATATGGAAAGGTTTGATAGCCAACCTCTCTGCATGGATACCTGGAAAGCCCACCTTAGGATACCCTTGTAGCCCAGGAATATGGCAATTTCAATCTGGTAACTCTGGGGCGAAGTGTGTAGGGAGCTGAGGTGACAGAGAGTCTCATGCTGATGGGTCACAATGCTGTTTGGTGTCCAGGGATACCGTAGAAAGTGGCGGGGGTTCAGGGGCCATGCAAGATTCTCCTACACTGAGGATTGGACACAGCTCCTAAGATTCAAGTTTCCTTCGGGGGACAGGAGGTGTTCTGTTTTGTGGCGCAGGGACCACATGTTAGTCCCTATGTTGGTTCAGTTCAGTGCGGAGCACATTGGAGTTCCAATGTGCAGCATCTGATTCCAGATCTCCAGCCCCTGAATAAGGGCGAGTGTCAGATGTTCACTCATGTTAGAGTTTGTGTCAATGATGGCCAACGAATGGAGGGGTGGCCTCAAGAGGCCATGGAGGATTTCCCACTCTGGGGCTTGTGAGCTGCCCCCAAAGCAAGGTTTCCTACTGTGGGAAAGTGGGATTCCGGTTTGATGGTACCAGCGTCCCACATATGGAAAGATTAGATAGCAGAGCTCTCCACATGGATACCTGGAAAGCCCAAATCAGATTACCATTGCAGCCCAGCAACATGTTAGTTTTGTTGTGGTGGCTCTGGGGTGAAGTGCCTCGGCAGCTGAACTGACCAGGAGTCTCATGCTGATGGTCACAATGTTGGTTAGTGTACAGGGAGACCTTAGAATGTGGCTCGGGCTCAGGGGTCATGCAGGATTCTCCTCACCTGAGGGTTGGACACAGGTCCCAAGATCCAGGTTTCCTTCTGGGGACAGGAGGTGCTCTGTTCTGTGGCTCAGGTACCACATGTTGGTCCCTATGTTGATATTCCAGAACAGGCCTGTGGGGAAAGATGCCTGAAAACACAAGCTAGAGTTCCGATGAGGTCCTTGGGGTATATCAGGTTTAATTCTTCTGATTCAGGGACAATGACTTGGGTTTCTGCCTGGAGGTAGGAGACTAGGATTTGTCAGACTGCGCATTTTTGTCCAGAGTGGCTTCCAAAATTGGGGTGGGCTTAGGGGCCTTGCAGGTGTCTCCTAATCTGGAGGGTTTCGGCAAATGTGATGGGCAGAGTTTTGTTCAGAAGGGCAGGCACAGTCCTGTGGTGTGAATCCAAAGGCCCCATCCTGGAAGACATATGAACCAGGGCGTTGGGGACAAAAGTCTGCAAACACAAACTCGGGTTATGGTTAGGATCGAGGTCATGGCAGGCCTGATCTGCAAACCCTGAGGTCAGCTCCTCGAGATTTGGAATTAGGGCAACCGGGAGGTGATAGCACAGGCTTTTCTGTCTGGATTATATGTCTCAGATGGCAACGGAATGTAGGGGTGGCATCATGCGGCCATTGGATATTTTTCCTCTGTAGTAATTCTGCCTGGCTCTCAAGAGTTTGGTGTCTTTCTTGGGGAACACAAGATCGCTGTGTTCCATCTCAAGGGTCCAGCCAAAACAGAAATTCCAGAGACTGGTTCTGGATCCGGGATCTGGAGATCCAGACCCAGGGATAGGATTTGGGCCTAGGGGTATGTCAGGTCTGATATGCAGGATCCTGCTATAGCTACCGAGGGGGCTTGTTTGAAAGCAGTCTCAGGCTGATGGTCACAATGCCTCTTTGTGCCCAGTGCAGTCCTCATGGGTGAGCATGGTGTCATGGGCCATGCAGCTGTCTCCCACTCTGAGGGTTTTACACCCATCCCCGCAGCAAGAATTCCGGACATGTGGTAAGAGGAGTACACTTTTGTGCTTGAGGTTCCACCTTAGGCAGGGATTTCAGCTATGTTATGGGGTCAAATGCCTGAATCCACAGTTGGGTAGAATGTCTTGGGCCATGGCAGGTCCCACCTGCAGGATATGGGGCCTGCTATCAGAGTGGCTGACAGGAGGTCGGGGCTCAGGCTGTGTCAGACAGAGCATGAGTGAACAGGGTGGCCTAAGATATTGGGGTGCCCTCTAGGTCCGTGCAGGTTGATCCTCATGTGGAGTCTCTGGGCAGATCCATAGGGCACTTCTTTCTGTTGGGCAGGCAGGAGGCTGTGGTGCATCTGTAGAATTCCCAATCTAGGAGGTCTTGTGGGCCAGGAGAGTGAGATTGGAAGTCTGAAATCACGAGGTACGGTTCAGTTTCGTGCCCAGAGCATGGCACTTTCAATGTGCAGAGTCTGATTCAAGAACTCCAGCCCCTGAGTAAGGACGAGTGTCAGATCTTCGCTCATGCTGGAGTTTGTGTCCATGATGGGAAAGAAATCAGGCCCAGTCCTCGCTCAGCATTCAAGTACTTTTAGCATCCAAAGGACATTTCCCACACTGATGTTTCACTGTTTCTCCTTCCCGCACTCCCAAACTCTTTTGATTACAGGCCGTTTCAGAGTTAATCCTCCCATAGGCTTCAAAGTCTGGAGTTCTGGAGCAGTGCTCCTCGCCTTGGCAGACAGGCCCTGGGCAGTGACATCGCACACCCATGTGTGGAAGGAGTTGAGGAAAATTCACTCCAAACTTCCCCTATTGAGATCTAACATTTCACCTCACATAATGTTGTCAAAAGTGGAAATGTAGTTCCATTTTGAATAATCTGTCCTCTTCACCTGGGCCAGCCATGGTTTCTGTGTGATTACCAGAAGACACTATTAAA
This sequence comes from Meles meles, assembly GCF_922984935.1. Taxonomy (NCBI): domain Eukaryota; kingdom Metazoa; phylum Chordata; class Mammalia; order Carnivora; family Mustelidae; genus Meles; species Meles meles. Next base: position 44,571,822 of record NC_060088.1, on the reverse strand, counting down.
AAAAAAAAAAGACAGAAAAAAAAATAAACAAAAGATGTTCCTCAGGGATTGAACATTAAGATGGGCACCTGTCTTTCTTCCAAAGAGATAGAAAGAATAGTCTATGTGTTGCAAGTTGGAGGCAGAAAAGCTCAGCGATGGGAGAGGAAAAGCACCACTTAGGGTTTTGTTCTAAGTGACCACTTAAAAAAGCCTCTTGCTGTGTTATGTGTACCTTTTGAAGGAAAAAAAAAAAACATAAGTCATAATTTTGGACAAATATAAATATAAAATGAGACAAATTATGGGTTGAACTTTCCTTATTGATCATGTATATATATTTAGTATGTTGCATTTGAATGGATTTTGCTTGCCTTGTCAGTGTCAATATTTCCCTCCACAAAACAAAATCTGAGACAGTTTAACTGATATATGTCACTTATTCACTCCAGAAACTCCTAGAAATCCATAAACTTCATATTATTATCCCCATGCCATCAACAGGGAGGTTCTAAAGAGCCTTGTGGATTATCTGGCAGATTCCATGGGTGAATGCAGCACTCAGGGCCAAGGGCAGGACCTTATGAAGAAAAGATTTCTGAGGGAAAAAGGAAGAAACCAGGCACATCAAACCATGGGATAGATGAAGGGTCTAAGGTTTCAAGATCAGAAGACTCATTAGAGTAACTTCACTTCCAGAGACTGCTGAGCTGGGAAGGAAACATCTGCATGAGCAGCAGAGACTTAAAGCCAGCAAGATTCTGGTGATCATGTGCATGTGACTTAACCTGTTTTCTCTCAACTCTATAAGGGACAAGAGTGGAAAGAATTTGCACAGATGGCTCATTGGATACAGTGGGACAGCAATGGCTAGGAGATGCTGCCTGATCAGCAAGTATACAGGCTGGAGACCTGTGCTTCTCCGAGCCTTCTGCTAAGTAGTTAGTAGGTTCCTGTGACACGGGCATGTTTGTTGGGGACAGCTCAGGACATAGCTTTGGGCTCAGCACTGACTCAGCAAGCCCTGTGTCAGCCAATCCACAAACTATGTCAAGTCCCCGGGGGTTGGTGGACTGGGCCTTGACAGATTGGGGAAGACAGAGCTGTGGGTACAAGAGGAATAGAGTGAGAGTTAACTTCTCAGGATTTGAGGAGAGCTCTTGGAGGGCAGTTGACCTGAGACTTTAAACCTTAGATTGGTGGCCAGGACCCTTCACAGTCTACTTCAAAGATGCAGAGACTTTCAGTGGTGGAATAAAACAGTGGGGCACATCAAACTATGTGCCTTCATTTTATTTATTTATTTATTTAGATTATATTTATGTATTTGACAGAGAGAAGGACACAGAGAGTGAGAGCTCAAGCAGGGGGAGTGGGAGAGGGATAAGCAGACTCTCCACTTAGCAGGGAGCCCAATGTGAGGCTCAATCCTGGGACTCTGGGATCATGACCTGAGCCAATGGCAGATGTTTAGTGGACTGAGCCACCCAGGCACCCCTATACACTTTCATTGTAGAAGAGAGAAGACTTGGCTTCATTCCAGTACATAAGAAGATAATTGTTGGATGATATGGTTGTTCTATATCCATTTTTAAGTATTCTTTACGCCCAACGTGGGGCTCAACCTCATGACCCCAAGATCAAGAGTCACTCACTCTTCTGATTGTGTCAGCCAGGTGCCCCTATGTTGAATTTTTTGAGAAAACGTGACATTTTTTTCCATAGTGGCTGCACCCATTTAAAGTCCTACCAGCAGAGCCCATTTAAATTCCCACCAATAGAGCACAGTTACCTTTCTTCCACATTTTGGCCAAAATTCTTGTTTGTTCTTCTGGATACTAGTCATTCTGACAGGTGAAAGATGACAGGTGACATCATTTTGGTCTTTGATTTGCATTTCCCTGGTGATAAGTGGTGGTGAACATCTCTTCGAGTATTTGTTAGCCCTCTGTGTGTTTTCTTTTGAAAAATATCTAGTCTGAATTTTGCTGATCTTGTAACTGCTATCTGTTTTTGTGTTATTGAGTTGTATGAGTTCTTCAGTATTTTGGGAATGAGACATTTATCGGTTAGGTAGTTTGCAAATATTTTCCCCTTTTCAGTATGTTGTCTTTTCAATATGTTGATGAGTGGAGATTTCCTTTGCTGCACAGAAGGCTTTTAGTTTGATGCAGTCCCAGTTGTTTATTTTTCATTGTAGCTTTTGCTTCTGATGTCAAATCCAAAACTCAGTGTCAGGAATGATCTCAAGAAACATTTTTCCAAAAAAAAAAAAATGTGCTAAGAGGTTGAATGAATAGATCTATTCTGACATTTCTGTACCCCGTAGTTTTAATAGGTTCTTGACTGGCTCAGTCAGCACAGCATCTGACTCTAGATCTCAGAATCTGGAGTTCATTTTGGTCATGGAGCTTATATAAAAAGGCAGGGGTGTTAATAACATCCTGCCCCATTCCCAGCTAGGTATTTTATGGGTGTAGCTGTTTTGTTGAAGTCCTTGCCACACTGTGACTTCGTTGTTGTGGATCAGGTAGGATATACATTTGGTTGCTCTGCTTTACTTGAGGTTGCCCAGTGTTTCCAAAGCCATTTATGGTGGAGACTGTTGCTTCCTTATTTTACATTCTTCAAGCTTTTGTTGTAAATCAATTGAATACATATGTGTAGGGGGTTTTCCTGGGTTTTCTACTCTGTTCCATTGATCTGTGTGTCTGTCTGTAGGTCAATACCATACGATTTCCAATTCTACAACTTTTTAATATACTTTGAATTCAGAATGTGTGATGCCTCCAGGTTTGTTTTTCTCCAGATGGCTTTGGCTATTCAGGGACTATTGTGGTCGTATTCACTGTGTAGGATTATTGCTTTTATTTCTAAAACTACCATTAGATCTTGATGGGTTTGCACTGAATATTGAGATTGTTTATGCAGTGTAGACCTTTGCATTATATATATTCTAGTGCTCCATTAGTATGGGATGTCTCCAGACTTAACTCTGTCTTCTTCAAATTCTTTCATTAATGATTTAAGTTTTCAGTATGCAGGTCTTTTACCGCCAGGTGAAAATAATTCCTATGTATTTTATTCTCTTTGAGTGATAATCAATTACAAATAATTTTCTTAATTCTGGTCATTGATAGCCTGTTATTCATGTATATAGATGAAACTCATTTTTGTACATAGATCTGTGTCCTTAAGTTTAGGACTTATTCCATCTGTTAGTTCTACATGGATTTCTGTAGAGTCATTAAGAGTTCAATATATGAGACCATCTTCTCCTAATAAGTAAAAAATAAGCTGGGAATATAAGTTGATGTCATCTGGCTGGGAAAAGAGGATAAGATATGCTGAGTAATAGTTTTCAAATTGTCTAAATTGTTTTATGGTTAGTGTAAGCAATGGAATCCATAAATATGGCTTGTTTTCTTTTACTGCATTCGTTCAATCAAATATTCAGAGCTGTGGTATGGACCAGTTATTTCCCACACTATCCCACCTTACACCATGTGCCTCTTGGGAAGAATCCACCATTCACCTATTTTATATCATGGAACCCAGGACCTGACACAGCTACTCAGAAAATATTTATCGAAATAGTGCATTTGGGAAAACGCCCATTTTCCTGATTTCCTAGAAGACACATTCCAAAACGTTGAATTTTATCGAACTGTTTTGATCTCTCTGTGAATCCTTGAAGATGCGCAACATTGACTGTGGCTTGTTTTGCAGACACATCAGGGAATGCCTGCAATGTCTCCTGTGGCCACCAGAGGGGGGAGTGTGCTATTAACAAGGACACTGCTCCACCTCCACACAAGTTACAAGTTAACCTCCTTTTGGACTTCCTTCACAATCTCGGCGAATTTCTTCAAGAATAGAATAAATATTATTCTATAGATTCTTGCAGATCTATTGACAAGTCCCTACAAGTGACAACCTAAGGTGCTACAGTGACTAAACCACATCCCTTCTTACACATGCAAATACATAAATTTATAAATGACTGAATGAAGGTCTGTGGACCCTCCTCTCAGAGGAGACACAAAATGAACCCCATATGGGTCACAATCTAAATTTAAGAGCTAAAACTATAATCCTCAGAGAAGAATACCTAAGAAGAAATCTTTCTGACCTTTGCTTTGGCATCTGTTTCTTATGGTGACACCAGAATCAACAAGTGGAATAACAGGTACATGGGTAAATTGGTCACTGACACGAATGCTTTCCCTCTGGACTCCACACATTCTCCAAGGCACCAGACAGGAACTGTACTAGTCATTTCTTCCTACATCCCACTTAGCAACACCCATTACATTCTCCAATTTAGGGATGGGGTCTGTAGCTTCAGAGCCCTGGTTGGGGTCAGTCAACTACAAAGAGCCTGAGCAGGGGCTAGAACTGCTGTCGCCCTTCCATTGGACTCTGTGTTCCATCCACACAGTTCACTCATGGAACTCAGAGGTGCAGAATTCTCCACAGGCCTGGAGACCTCACTGAATTCAGTGGGGCAGTGGTGCCACCTCTGACTTGGAGTTGTCCTGGGTCTGTTGTCTGATGATACTGTGCCTTGGCACTGAGGACTCTCCCAGTTACAGCCAGCCTTTTTCTGGGTAAGAGGAAGTTTCTCCCTGTGTACAAAGGCTTATGTAACCTAAGAGTTGAGAAGTCATTTCTGAAGCATCTGGATTCAACCTTCTTGTGAGGTTGGGACCACAACGCTGGCAAGCCCTGGGTTCAAATCCTGCCTGTGACTCAATGTGGAGCATGGAAAGGGGCAGTTTCTTAAAACCTTGGTTTCCTTTTTCATCAAAGAGAGACAGCATTTCTACATTCCTCAAGGAATTGTTAGGGGGATTGACTGGCATGATTCATTCTTTTAAAAGATACTCAGTAATCCTTAGCTTTACCTGTTAAAATTAGCCCACAGGGAGCACATTGCTGTCATGGGCTCTGGGTTTCTGCCTTCCTGTGTCCCTTCAGCCTGCCAATCCAGGCTCCCCTGATTCAGTTGTCCTTCCAGAAAGCCTTCATCCCCTCCAGTATGGGATCCCACAAAACTGGTGTTCATCCATCACACCCAGGCTAGCTCTGGGACAAGATGTCACCCAGAGCTTGTGTTCAGGACATGGACAATCCTCATTGTGGAGACTGGCAGGCAGGGAACCCCCTGAGCTGTAATCTGTTTTTGGAACGAATATGGGGGTGCCTGGCAATGTGGCTCTTTCTCCCCATAGCAGGGAAATGAGCAGCCCTCAGTTACATCACGCCTGTCCCACTTTTCCCCCACCATGTTATCATTGGTACAAAGAATCTTAGGCCTCCTTGGCTGCCTGTGTCCCACTGCCTTTCCGTGGTTGGGGTTTAAATTATTTTCTGGATGTCATTTTGGTTTTTGATGGGTCTATTGGTAGGAAAATCCTGGCCACTCCCTATAAGGCAACACAAAACCTGTGCCACTGACAAATACCAGCCCCTGGCAGCCCTTCCCCTAGTGCTCAGAGTTCTTCATTCTCACTGAGTCCCACTCACTGGTGTTTCTCTCTCTTCCTGCAGGGGGATGCCCAAATGTCCTCTCTCTGAGGATATCTTCTGTGCCTGGTTATCTCTATGTTGTGGCAGAGAAGACAGGAATTAATGATGATGGTCTCTAATAGAGCATCAGATCAAGTGGACTCCCCCTTACATGACTTTGTGGGAGAAGGGTCTCATCAGGAAGCACAGCCCCCTCTCTCAGACAAGCTTAACTTGGGGGATACCAAAGTTGGTGTTGGCAGGGTCAGCGGGTCACAACTAGAAGATGCTGAATAGTCTGTATGAATTATGTCCAGTGTCAAAGCCCCTGGTTGAGACTCTGTCCATCCTGCAGCTTCCATGAGCAGCCAGTGTGTTTTGTAAAGGCCTGACTTGCTCACACAAGTTCAAGGTGTTCTTGCTGTTGCCACTAAAACGACATCTGGATGAACAGTTTTCTGTAACCCACTGACATGCACTGTCTTTAGACGTTCTTCCCTGAGAGGATGGGGTTCAGCCAGGAATGGCAGGGAGCAAGCTGAAAGGAGGGCCTGGCTTGCACCCCTCTGCTGGCATGGAGCAGGGGCTGGTGGCTCTAATTAGCATCTGAGTTAAGGAGCATGGGGGGTTGAAGAGGCTTGAGCATGTAACCAGACAGGGCATGGGTGAGGTGTGTTCAAGGACACAAGGCAGGGAAGCTTGTGGGAGAGGAAATATGAAGGTGGCTTTTGGGCAGGCTCTTCCATGCTCTGTGGTCACTCCCAATATCCTGATGGCATCACTGTTTGCTTGTCCTCCTCATGATTTCAGGTCTCATCTATAGAATCCGGGATCCCTCCTTTCCAAAGCAATACTTCTCCTTAATAAAGAGGAGCCAGCAGCAAGTACCCCCAAAATGTGGTTAAAGTGTTTTCAGGTATTGGTGTTTAAGGAATCATTTGTAGAGAAACAGAGATTCATGGCACAGACATGCTTATCAGTTATATTAGGAGAGTCAAATAATTGGAAATGGCTTAATTGTTCAACAGATGGGGCTGCTGAGTGCTGTCACTGTGAATGCCGAAGGGGACAGCAGTGACAGTGTCTGTCCACTATGGGGGCATCAGGTAGAACAAGAGTGCATCCCTGGAACATTCCCTGCCCCACACTGTCACACACATGTGCATGCGTGTGCACAAAAACACACACACTACAATTAGAGGGAAAGGCAAGGAAGGTAGACACCGTATGTTATGAGTGATTATTTCTTGGTAGAAGGAACTTGCCTTCTCTTTTCATATTTAAATCATTATTTACTACATAAACATAGTCTGGATAAAACCTAAAGAACAATTTACTTCATTACCTAAATTGTTAGCAATAAATAATAATATTTAAGATATGATTTTAGTATTTTATAATATGCCCATTAGAATAGTTTAAGCATAGTCTATCCAGGAAAATGAAAGAATTTGAAGTGGCTCATGGACCCAGACATTTCTCTTGTGCTTTCTGCTTTTCAAGGCATCCTTATGAAAGGGAACCCTAACAGAGATAATGAAAATAGTTCATTTTGGGGCTTCCTGTGATCTTTGTTCTTTCAGGAACATTCCCATGTAATAAAATGTTATTTGTGTATTTTCAAAAAAATGTGAATAACTCTTATGTTCTGCAGACAGACAGAGAAGGCCATATTGTAGGATTCCAGGCATTGAAAATCCATGACAAGGTAAATTACGCACCAGACATAGAGAGAAGAACAGTGGTTGCAGGGAATAGGGTGAGAGAATGAGCAATGAGTGATTAGTAGAACAGATGTCTCTGAGATGGAAATGATGTAGAAGTAAATGGTTATGCCGAACTCTGAATGTACCTAATGAGACGTTGATATAACATTGAAAAGTGTCTGAGTAAAATTTTATGTAAACTCAAATTCTTCTTTATTTATTTATTTATTTATTTTTAAGTTTTATGTATTTATTTTGACAGAGAGAGATCACAAGTAGCAGAGAGGCAGGCAGAGAGAGAAGGGAAAACAAGCTCCCCGCTGAGCAGAGAGCCCAATGTAGGGTCCGATCCCAGGACCTGAAGACCATGACCTGAGCTGAAGGCAGAGGCTTTAATGCACTGAGCCACCAAGGCGCCCAAAATTCTACTTTATTTAATGAACAAAATCTATTAAGTCATTATCCAGGTGTATATAAAACACAAATATTACAAAGAAGGCAATGTCAGGGGAGGGGAAGGCATTGTTTGGGGCTGCAGCCTGTACCAGGTGCTGCTCAGGGGATGAGGCTCCTTGCTCCACTGAAGCAGCTGGTGGTTCAGGCCTTTCAGGAACTCTAGAAGCAGGGGCAGGATGCTGTTGCACCTCCAGTTCAGGCAAAGTGGCTGCTGGATCTTCCGTCTCAGGAGCGTGAATTAGAGCTCTGACTACAACCTGCACTGGCCCCTACAGTGCTGGTGAAGTCACTGCTCTTCCTGACTGGTCAGCAACAGCAGCAGGGACAGGGGCCTAGGGGCAAACCTATCATCTGCTGAATCTGGGTCAAGTAGTCGTGGTGACTGATTGGAGGACTGGAGTCAGGTGTGTCAAACTGTGCATTAAATTCCAGGGTTAAGTATGAAATTGGGGTAGCATAGGGAGCACTGCATGTTTCTCCTAATCTTGGGGTTTTGTGCAGCTCATAGTGGAAGGCTTCCCTCTGGAGGGCAGGGAGAGTCCTGTGGTTATAGCTCCTGAGTCCCCAGTCTGGAAGGCTTGTGGGCCAGGATTCTGGGAAAGAAGTCTGAAAACCCAAGATAGGGTTTGGGAAATGTCCTTGGGCTTGGCTGTCCATATCTGCAGATGCTTTGTTGAGTTCCTCAGGATCTGAGCTTAGAGCAAATGTCAGGTATTCACTCAGACTACAATTTATGACCACTAGGGCTGCCGGAATTTGATGTGGACTCCTGTGGACATGGGGGTTTCTCCTGCATTGGGGGTTCTGTGCAATACTAAATAGCAAGGTTTCATTCTGGAGGACAGGTGGAGTCTTCTTGTATGGCTCTAGGGGACCCCACTTGGAGGGATTCATGAGCAGGGCTCTGGGGATGCATGCCTAGAAACACAACATAGTGTTAGAGATAGGGCCTAGGGTCATGTCAGCTCAAACCTGCAAACTCTGGCTTGTGGACAAGGACTCTGAGGACAGAAGTCTGAAAACCTAAGCTAGGTCTAGGGGTTTGGCCTAGGGCACGGCAGGCCCAATGTACAGACCCTGAGGCGTGCTCCCCAAAAATCAAAGTTAAGGTGAAGATCAGGAGGTCACTCAGCCTGGAGTTTGTGTCCATGCGATCCACCACATGTGGGGTGGCCTCATGCGGGCCTTGGAGGTTTCTCCCGCTCTGGGGTTTATGCACAGTTCCAAACAGTTTGGTCCATTTGGGGAATAGCTGGTGTACAGTTTTATCGCTCAGGGGTCCTCCACATGGAGGAATTTGAGAGCAGGGTTCCACGTAGGGATGCCTGAAAACCCAAGCTACAATAAGGGTTAGGGCCTAATGTCATGTCAGTCCTTATATCCTGGCTCTGGGGTGAGCTACCCATTGGGCTTTGTTGAAAATGAGGCTCAAGATAAGGGTCACAATGGGTGTTTGTGCCCAGGGCAGCCGGCAAACGTGGGCATGGCCTCAGGGCCTATGCAGATTTCTTCGAACTCTGAGGGTTTTACATACCTCCAAAACGGACTGTTTCCTTCTGGAGGACAGGTGGAGTCCTTTTTGTCACTCCCTGGTCCCCTGTATGGAGGGATTGAGAGGAGGGTGCTGGTTGTGGATGCCTGAAAACCCAACCTAGGGATAGGAATGGGGCCTAGCAGTATGACAGGTCTGAAATCCTGGCTCTGGAGCAAGCTGTCCCGGAGGCTGTTCAGAGGATGGGACACAGATTGTGTCAGACTGCATATTAGTGTCCATGATAGTGTACGAAACTGGGGTGGCATCGTGGGCCATTCATGTTTGCCCTGATCTAGGGCTTTTGTGCAGCTACATAGAGCACAGTTTCCTTCTGGAGAGCATGGAGAGTCCTGTGTTGTGGCCCCAGAGTCCCCAGTGGGGAGGACTTGCACTCTAGGACTCAAGGAATGGAATTCTAAAAACCCAAGCACAGTGTATAGTTAGGGTCTAGGCATGAATCCATGATCTGCAGGTGCTGAGGCAAGCTGCCCAGACTCTGAAGTTAGAGAGAGTGTCAGGCATTCACACAGACCAGACTAGAATTGGGGTCCACTAGGGCTGCCAAAAGTGTGGGTGTCCTCCTGGGCCCATGGAGATTTCTCCTGTTCTGTGTGTTTTGCACAGCTCCAAAGAGCATGGTTTCATTCTAGGGGTTGGTGGAGACCTGTTGAATGTCTCAGGGATCCCCATATGGAAGGAATTGAGATCAGGGCTCTGGGTATGGATGCCAGAAAACCCAACCTAGGGTTAGCATTAGGGACAAAGGGCATGGCAGAACGATCTGCTGACTCTGGGGCAAACTACATAGGTGGCTGACTGGAGGATGGGGCTCAGGCTGTGGGACAGAATGTGCCTTAGGGTCCAGGGCCGGGTTCCATATGTCAGGGTGACCTCATTGACCTTCATGTATCTCCTAATCTTGGGATTTTGTGCATCTCCATTGAGCACGGTTTCCTCTGTAGGTTAGTCAGATCCCATGGTGTGGCTCCACAGTTCTCTCTCTGGAGGGCTTGTGGTCCATGACCCTTGGGACTGAACTCTGAAAACCTAAGCCAGGTCTAGAGTTAGGGCCCAGGGCATGGCAGGCCCAATCTATTGAGGCTGAGGCAAACTCCTGGGGATCTGATGTCAATGTGAGTGTCAGGAGGGAGCTCCAGTTGGATTTTTTTGTCCATGCCATCCGATGAGTGTATGGGTGCCCTCGTGTGGCCATGGAGTTTGCTCCTGCTCTGGGTATTTTGCACAGTTCCAAATAGGTTGGTGTATTCTGGGCGATAGGTGCTATCCTGGTTTATGGCTCAGTGTTTCCCCGTATAGAGGGACTTGAGAACAGGGCTCTGGGAATAGATGCCTGAAAACCCAAACTACATTTAGGGTTAGGAACAAGAGGCATGGCAGGCCTTATATCCTAGATCTGGGATGAGCTAACCATATGGCTGTTGAAAATGTGTCTCAGGCTAAGGGTCATAATGGGTATTTGTGTCCAGAGCAACCTGCAAAAGTGGGCATGTTCTCAGGGAAAACACAGGTTTCTTCCAATCTTGAGGGTTTACATAGATACATAAGCAAGGTTTCCTTCTGGCAGCCAGGAAGATTTCTGTTTTGTGAAGGAGGGATCCCCCGTGTGGAGGTATTTGCAGAGAGCTCTGGATATGCGTGCCTTAAACCCCAACCAGGGTTAGGATTTGGGCCTAGGGGCATGGCAGGTCCATTCTGTTGGCTTTGGGACCAGCTTTCCCAGTCGCTGATTGGAGGACGGGACTCGGGTTGTATCAGACTGCATATTAGTGTCCAGGCTAGAGAGCAAAGTGGGTAGCACCGTGGAGCATGCACTTTTGCCCTGATCTATGGGTTTTGTTGGGCTCCATAGGGCATGATTTCCTTCTGCAGTGCAGGGCGAGCCCTGTGGGGTGGCTCTGGAGTCTCCATTCTGTAGTGATTGCATTTGAGGACTCAAGGGATGGAATTCTGAACACCTAAGTTCAGTGTAGGGTTAGGGTGTAGGGCATGGATCCATGATCTGCAGATTCTGAGGCGAGATCCCCAGAATTAGGAACTCCCCAGAGTTAGGAAGAGTGTCAAGCATTCGCTCAGACCAGACTAGAATTTGTGTCCACTATGGCTACCGAATGTGTGTGTGGCCTCCTGGAGCCATGGAGGTTTTTCCTGCTCTGGGGTATTTGCACAGCTCCAAATAGTATGATTTCATTCTGGGGGAGATGTGGAGTCCAGTTATATGGCACAGATGTCCCCAAATGGAGGTATTTGAGATCAGGGCTCTGGGTATGGATGCTGGAAATCTAGGTTTAGCATTAGAGACTCAGACATGGAAGGTCCAATCTGCCCACTCTGGGGACAGCTATGGGGGTGGCTGTCTGGAGGTCTCTGCTCAGATGAGAGACAGAATGTGCATTAGTTTCCAGAGTCGGGTTCCATCAAAAAGGTGTGGCCTCGTTAGGTTGTGCATGTTTTTCCAATCTTGGGGTTTTATGCAGCTCCATTGAGCACAGTTTCCTTGTGTAGATTAGGCAGAGTTCCATGGTGTGTTTCCTCGGTTATCTATATGGCAAGCTTTGGGGCCAGAACCTTTGGAACAGAAGACAGAAAGCTCAAGCCAGGGTTAGAGTTAGGTTCTAGGTCATGGCCAGCCTAATATACAGATGCTGAGGTGAACTCCCAGGGATCTAGGGTTAAGGTCACATTTAGGAGTTGACTCAGCCTGGAGTTTGAGTCCATGCAATCTGCTGAATATGTGGGTGGTCTCATGGGGCCATGGAGTTTTCTAGGTCCATGGCCCTGACCTCCTGTCAGCCACTCAGATAGCTGGTGACATATCCAGCAAATCGGACATGCCATGGCCCGAGGCCATCATCTCTACCCAAATGGGTTTGCAGGCATCTGTCCCCAGACCTTATACCAAATCCCTGAATATGGGGGAATCTGATGCACAGAAGAGAGCTCTTCCTTCCCTGTGGCAGGAAACCTTGCTGTTGGGATGGATGTGAAACCCTCAGAGTAGGAGAAACCTGCATGTCCCATAAGGCCATGCCCACTCTTGAGGGACCTCTTGGGCACAAAAACGCAAGGTGACCCTCAACCTGAGCCACATTTTCACATAATCCCCCTTGAGAGTTTTACCAAAAGCCTGTATATCGGGCTTGCAATGCCCCTTGGCCCAAATCCTGAACCAGGGTTTTTTTTTCCAGGCACCCGAACCAGAGCCCTGCTGTGGAATCCCTCTTTTTGGAGGACCACTGAGACATAAAACAGAACTCTTCCCTTCCCCCAGAATGACAACTAACTATTGGGACCCAGGCAGAATCCCAGAGAGGGATAATCTTCGATGGCCCCATGAGGTCACCCCTACATTCCGCGGGCATCCTACACACACCATCTAGAGACAAAAGCCTGAGCTACTGCCTCCAACTCCCCCTAATTTCAGATCATGAGGAGTTCCCCTCAGGGGCTGCAGTTCCGGACTGCCATAACCTTGACCTTAATCCTAACCTGTGTTTGTGTTTGCAGACTTCTGTCTCCAGAGCCCTGACCCACACAACCTGGATGCTGGGTCCCCTGGTGCCACACTGCAAGACTGTGCCTGCCCGCCCAAAGGAAACTGTGCCCTTTACAGTTGATCCAACCATCCAGGTTTGGAGAAACCTGCAAGATGCTGAGGCCACCCAATTTCAAAGGCCACCCTGAAGAAAAATGGGCAGTCTGACACTTCCTGTGCATCGACCTCCAGCCAACACCCAGGTAGATTGCCCCAGAGACAGAAGATTGAACCTCACATGGCCTAAGGCCCTAATATGAACCCCTTCTAGGTTCTCAGTCATCAGTCCCCAGAGGCCTAGTCTCAAATACCAATGTATGGGGATATCGGAGGCCTAAAACAGAACACCTCTTGTCCCCAGAAGGTAACATTTCTATTTGGAGCTATGTCCAATCCTCAGGGCCCAAGAAACACGCATGGCCCCTGAGTCACCACCATATCCCAAGGTCTTCCTGGACACAATCCAGCATTTTGACCCATCAGCATGAGACTCCATTTTAACTCAGCCCCCTTAGTAGCTCACCCCAGAGCCACCAGATCAAAACTGCCTTATTCCTAGGCAACAATGGGAACATGATGTGTGTCTCCAGGCATCCATATGTAGAGGACTGTTCTCTGATCATTCCGTATGGGGGACCCTTGAGCTATCAAACAGGACACCTCCTATCCTGCAGAAGGGAACCTTGCTGTTTGGAGCACCTCATAACCCCAAGGGTGGGTAAGCCTCCATGGCCTCATGAGGCCGCCCCTCCATTAGGCAGCAATCATGGACATAGACTTTAGCCTGAGCCGAACTCTGACACTCCCCCTTAGTTCAGATGCTGGAGATCTTGATTCAGTCTCTTCAGAGTGGGCCTGCCGTGCCCCCAGCCCAAAACCTAACCATAGCTTGTGTTTTCACACTTCTACCCTCACTCTCCTGGCCCACAAGCCCTCCAGATTGAGAATTCTGTAGTCACAACACAGCACTCTGCCTGCCCACCAGAAGGAAAAAGTGCCCTATAGGGCTGCCCAAAGACCCCAAATGATGATCAACCTGCACTGCCCTGGACTGTAATCCAATTTCCTAGGGAGCACTGTGCACTAATGGTCTGACTGAAACAGCCTGGGCCCAGACCTCCCATCAGACACCCAGACAGCTGGCCACATATCCAGCAGATCAGACCTGCCATAGCCCTAGGCGTCATCTCTACCGAACATGGGTTTTCAGGCATCTGTCACAGACCTTATCTCCAATCCCTGCGTATAGGGAAAACTGATTCAAAAAACAGAAATCCTCTCTCCCCATGGGAGGAGACCTTGCTGTTCATAAGGATGTCAAACCCTCAGTGTAGGAGATACCTGCATGTCCCATGAGGCCACGCCCAGTTTAGAGGGCCGCCTTCAGCACACACACACACACACACACACACACACACACACACACACACACACACATTCCGACCCATACCCTGAGCCCTGTTTTCAAGTAAAGCCCTCAAGAGTTGAACCAAAAGCCCACATATCAGGCTTGCCATGCCCGTAAGCCCAAATCCTGACCCAAGGTGGGGTTTTCCAGGCACCTGTACCCAGGGCCATGCTCTGGAGTCCCTCTTATCAGGGGACCCCTTAGGCAGAAAACAGAACTCATTAGACTGACACCAGACACCAGAAATCAACCAATTAGGAGCTGGGTAAAATCCTAGAGAGGGAGAATCTCCCATGGCCCCATGAGGCCACCCCTACATTCCGGGGCCAACCTAGACACAAAATCCAGAGACAAAAACCTGAGTTACCACCTCACACTTGCCCTAAATTCAGATCCCAAGGAGCTGTCCTCAGGGTCTACAGTTTGGGCCTGCCCTACCCTCAGCCTTAACCCTAATGCGAGTTTGTATTTTCAGACTTCTGCCCCAGAGATCTGGCCCACTCACCCTCCAGGTTGTGGCCTCTGGAGCCACACCACAGGAGTGTTACTGCCCCCTTAAAGGAAACAGCGCCCTTTACAGTTGCCAAAATCCTGCAGATTAGGAGAAACCTGCAAGGTCTGTGAGCCCACCCCAATTTCGTAGGCTGCCCTGAAGAAAAATGTGCAGTCTGACACACCCTTTGCATGGACCTCCAGCCAGAAACCAAGGTAGATGGCTCCAGAACAGAAGATTGTTCCTGATATGACCCTAGGCCCTAATATAAACCCCATCTTGAGTTTTCAGTCATCTTTTCCCAGAGGCCTGGTCTCAAATATCAACATATGCGGTTCCAAGAGGCTCCAAACAGAACCCTCTTGTCCCCAGAAGGGAACCTTACTATTTGGACCTGTGTCCAATCCTCAGGGCCAGCGAATCCTGCATGGTACTTGAACCACTGCCACATTACAAGATATCCCTGGACACAAACCAGCATTGTGACCCATCAGCATGAGACTCTATTTCAACTCGCCCCAGAGCCAACAAATTGAGCTGCCTTGTTCCTAGATGCCAGTGGGAATGCGAGATGATGTCTACAGGTATCCATACATAGAGCACTGCTCTCTGATCATTCTGTATGGGGAACACTTGAGTCATCAAACAGGACACCCCCTGTCCTACAGAAGGAAACCTTGCTGTTTGGAGCACCTCACAACCCCAAGAGTGGAAAACCTCCATGGCCTCATGAGGCGGCCACCCATTATGCTGTCATCATGGACACAAACTCTAGCCTGAGCGAACGTCTGACACTCGCCCTTACTTCAGATGCTGGAGATCTCGAATCAACCTCTGTAGATTGTGCCTGCTGTGCCCTAGGTGCTAAACTTCACCCTAGCTTGTGTTTTCAGACTTCCATGCTCATACTCCTGGCCCACAAGTCCTCCAGATTTGGAATTCTGTAGCCACAACACAGCACTCTGCCTGCCCACCAGAAGGAAAAAGTGCCTTATGGGGTTTCCCAAAGACCCCAAATGAGGATCAATCTTATGGCCCTCAACAGCACCCAATATTATAGGCTGCCCTGTGTTCTAATGCTCTGTCTGATACAGCCTGAGCCGAGACCTCCAGTCAGCCACCCAGACAGCTTGCTGCATATCCAGCAGATAGGACCTGCCATGTGCCTCTGTTCCAATGGGAAACCTACATGTGTTTTTCAGGCACTCATATGTAAAAGCTGCTATCAAATATTTCCGTATGTGGGACCTTTGAGCCATCAAAGAGCACTCATCCTGCCGGAAGAAGGAAAGCTTGCTTTTTGGATCTGTGCCCAACCCCCAGATTGTGTAAACCTGAGTGACCTCATTAGGACACGCCTACATCAGGCAGTCCTCATGGACAAAAACACCAGCCTGAGCAGATGTCTGACACTCGTCCATATTTCAGATGCTGGTGATCTCGCCTCAGCCTCTGCTGATCAGGCCTGTCTTGCCCTAGGCCCTAACCCTAAACCTAGCTTGTGTTTTCAGTCTCCCATCCCCAGAGTCCTAGTGCAGAATCCCTCCAGATTGAGAATTCTGGAGCCCCAACACAGCACTCTGCCTGCCTTTAGGAAGGCAAAGGTATCCTATGGGACTGCACAAGAACCCCAAATGAGCATCAACCTGTTCAGCCCTAGAGGGCACTGAAATTTCATAGGACACCCTGTGACCTAATGTTCTGTCTTCCCCACACTGATCTGCAGCCTCCTGTCAGCGACCCACATATCTGGCCACATATCCACGAGATCGGAACCGCCATGCCCCTAGGTCATCATCTCTACCCAACCTGGGTTTATAGGCATCTGTCCTCAGAGGCCTATTTACAAAACCCAGCATATGGGGGAACATGATCCACAAAACAGAAGTCCACCTGCCTCGCAGTAGGATACTTTGCTATTGGGATATGTGTAAATCCCTCAGAGTAGGAGAAATGTGCATGGCCCATAAGGCCCCGCCCACTATTGAAGGCTGCCCTGGGCACAAGCCTGCATTATAACCCTTGGCCTGAGCTACGTTTTCAATATAGACCAGTCGGTAGCTTGACCTACAGCCAGCATCTGAGGCCTGCCATGACCCTAGGCCCAAATCCTAACCCAAGGTTGAGTTTCCAGTCACCCATACACAGAGCCCTGCTTTTGAATCTCTCCTTATGGGAACCTCTGAATAAGAAAACAGGATTCCTCCTTTCCCCCACAGTGACACCATGGTATTTGGTGCTTTGTGCCTCAGGTGTCCCTCAAAAAGAGGGATTCTAGAGCAGAGCGCTGGGTAAGGGCGACTGGACAACCCGACTTCTGGTTAGGATTGGGGTCCTAGGGGTATGGCAAGCCCCATATGCGGGTTCTTGGTGCAGCCACTGAAAGGCCGTACTCAAACAGGGGACTCACGCTGAGCGTCCCAATGCATGTTTGTGCCCAAGGCAGCTGCAATCGTGGACCTGGCCTCATGGGCCAAGCAGGTTTCTCTTACTCTGAAGGTTTGACACCATGCTTACAGCAAGTTTTCTTACCATGGGGAAGAAGGAGTTCTGATTTGGGCATCAGGTTCGCCACTGTGCAGTGATTGGAGATAAGGCCTAGGTTCGGATGACTGAAAACCCAGGTTGGGAAGAGATGACGGCCTAAGGCCATGGTGGGTACAATTTGATGGGTGTGCGGCCAGCTGTCTAGGTGTCTGTTGGGAGGTCTGGGCTCAGGCTGTGTCAGATAGAGCACTAGCGCCCAGGGCAGCCTATGAAATTGGGGTGCGGTCAAAGGCCATGCAGGTTGATCCTCATTTGAGGTATCTGGGCTGCCCCATCAGGTAACGTTTTCTTTCAGGTGGGCTGACAGAGTGCTGCATTGTGACTACAGAGTTCCCAATCTGAGAGCTTGTGGGCCAGGATGTGAGGACTGAAGTCTGAAAACATAAGCTAGAGTTAGGTTTGGGGCTGTGGGCAAGGCAGGCCCACACTTCAGAGGCTGAATCAAGATCTCCTGCATTTGAAGTCAGGGTGAGGATCAGATGTTGGCTCAGGTTGGAGTTTGTGTCCATCATGGCCCCTTCATGAAGGGGGGTGGCCTCATGAGGTCATGGAGGATTTTCCCCACTAGGGTTGGGAGGTTCTCCAAACTGCAAGGTTTCCTTCGGTGGGACAGTTGAGTCCTGTTGGATGGCTCCAGGATGCCCCATACGGAAAGACTCGAGAGCAATGTTTTAAGGATGGATGCCTGGACACCCCACCTTGCATTCCCATTTGCTCCTAGTGACAAGCAGGTTCGATCTGCTGGCTCTTGGGTGAGCTACCCAGGGGGTTGAGTTGAGTTGGACTCTCCTGAATATGGGTCATAATGTGGGTTTGTGTCCATATATATCTTGGTATGTGGCGGTGGCTCAGGGGTCCTGCAGAATTCTACTACCCAGAGCTTTGGACACAGCTCCAAAGAGCAAGCTTCCCATGTGGAGAAGAGAGGTGTTCTGCTTGTTGCCTCTGGAAACCTGGATATGCTGTTTCGAGACCAGGCCTCTGAGGATAGACGCCTGTAAACCAAAGCTAGGGATCAGATTAGAGCCTAATGGCCTGTCTGGGTCAATATTCTTTATCTGGGGACATGTCTGTGCATGTTTGAGTGGAGGTGGTAGCTCAGTTTCTGTCAGAATGCCTCTATTTTTGCATGGTGGCAGAGAAAATTGGGATGGCCTGGGGGGTCTTTGAGTTTTCCCCTAATCTGTAGTGTTGTGTACTGTGGAATGGGCAGAGGTTTCTTGGGAAGGCCAGGCATAGTCCTGTGGTGTGGCTAAAGGGACCCAGCCTGCAGGGTGGGTGGGACAGGGCTGTGGGGACAGAAGTCTGAAAACACAAACTTGTCTTAGGTTTGGGGCCGATGGTATGGAGGGCTTGATCTACAAACCGTGAGGGGAGCTCATCGGGATATGAATGAAGGGTGAGTGTGAAGCGGTTGCTCAGGCTTTTGTCTCTGGATTCTGTGTCAAGGATGGCCGTGGAATGGAGGGTTGGCCTCCTGGACCGTAGATGATTCAGGGCATTTGGCCTGAATCCCAAGAGTTTGGGGACATTCTGTGACCAGGGAGGAGTCCTGTTTTCTGCCTTAGGTGTCCCTACCAAAGAGGGATCCCAGAGCAGAGCCCTATGGACGGGCGACTGGAAAACTGACCTAAGGTTAGGACAAGGGGCCTAAGGGCATGGCAGGCCCCATACGCGGGCTATTTGTCCAGCCACTGAGAGGCCTTACTTGAACATGGGGATCACACTGAGGGTCACAATAGGTGTTTGTGCCCAAGGTGGCCCTCAAGCTTGGACGTGGCCTCATGGGCCATGCAGGTTTCTCCTACCCTGAAGGTTTGACACCATGCCAACAGCAAGGTTTCCTGCAAGGCACAAGTAGGAGTTCTGATTTGTACATCAGGTTCCTCCCTGTGCAGGGATTGGAGATAAGGTCTAGGTACAGATGCCTGGAAACCCAGGTTGGGAAGAGATGACGTCCTCAGGCCATGGCAGGTCCTATGGGCTGGGTTTGCCACCAGCTCTCTGGGGGTGTGTGGGGAGGTCTGTGCTCAAGCTGTGTCAGACAGAGTATTAGTGCCCAGGGAAGCCTATGAAAATGGGGTGCATTCGAGGGCCATGCAGGTTGATCTTCCTCTGGGGTTTCTGGTTAGCCCCATAGGGCAACGTTTTTCTTCTGGTGGGCAGGCAGAGTGCTGCATTGTGGCTCCGGAATTCCCAATCTGGAGGGCTTGTGGGCCAGGAGTGTGAGGACAGAAGTCTGAAAACACATACTAGGGTTAGGATTGGGGCCGACAGCATGGCAGGCCCACTCTGCAGAGGCTAAATTGAGATCTTCTGCATCAAAAGTCGGGTCGAGCGAAAGATGTTGGCTCAGGTTGGAGTTTGCGTCCATGAAGACCCCTTCATGAAGGGTTTCCTCATGTGGTCATGGAGGCTAGCCCACGCTGGGGGTTGTGAGCTGATCCAAACCGCAAGGTTTCCTTCTGCAGGACATTCGAGTCCTGGTGGATGTCTCCAGGATGCCGCATATGGAAAGACTCGAGAGCAGGCTTCTAAGGATTTATGCCTGGAAACCCCACCTCGCATTCCCATTGGCTCCTAGCGATAAAGCAAGTTCGATCTGCTGGCTCTGCAGCGAACTACCCAGGCGGCTGTGTTGAAATAGACTCTTATGAGGATGGATTATCATGTGGGTATGTTTCCACGGAGACCTGGGAATGTGGCTGTGGCTCTGGGGCCCTGCAGTATTCTCCTACCCAGAGGGTTTGCCACAGCCCCAAAGAGCAAGCTTCCCAAGTGGAGATGAGAGTTGTTCTGTTTGGTGCCTCAGGAAACCCCCATATGCTGGCATTTGAAACCAGGCCTCTGAGGAGAGATGCCTGGAAACCAAATCTAGGGTTCAGATTAGGGCCTGGTGGCCTGTCTGGTTCAATATACTGTCTCTGAGGACATCTGTCTGCGTGTCTGAGTGGAGGTAGTTGCTCAGCTTGTGTCTGAATGCCCTTGTTTGTCTAGGGCATCCTCCAAGATTGAGATGGCCTCGCAGTCCTTGAAGGTTTCTCCTAATCTGTAGGGTTGTGACCAATGGAATGGGCACAGTTTCCATGGAGAGGGCACCATTGTGCAGTTTGGCTCCAGAGGCCCCAGCCTGGAGGGTGTGTGGGCCAGGGCTGTGGGGACAGAAGTCTGAAAACACAAAATGGGCTTAGGTTTGGGGCTGAGGGAATGGCAGGCCCGATCTACAGACCATGAGGGGAGCTCCTTGGGATAGGAAAGTAGGGCGAGTGGGAGGCAGTCGCTCAGGCTTTTGTCTCTGTATTTTGTGTCAAGGATGGCCGTGGAATGTCACGATGGCCTAAGGGGCCATCGTCGAGTCTCCCTCTCTGCGGATTAGGCCCAGCTCCGAAGAGTTTGGGGTCATTCTGTGGAAAGGGTGGAGTCCTGTTTTCTGCCTCAGGTGTTCATGCAAAAGGAGGATTAGAGTCCTGGGCAGAGGCGACTGTACAACCCGACCTCTGGTTAGGATTGGGCACCTAGGGGCACAGCAAGCGTCATATGCGGGCTCCAGGTCCAGCCACAGAGAAGCCTTACTTGAACACAGGACTCACGCTGAGGGTCACAATGCGTGTTTGTGCTGAAGGTGGCCCTCAAGCATGTGCATGGCCCATAAGGTTTCTCCTACTCTAACTGCTTCACAGCATGCCAACAGCAAGGTTTCCTGCCATGGGGAATGAGGAGTTCTGATGTGTGCATCAGGTTCCCCCTTGTGCGTCGATTGGAGATAAGCTACTTTTGGCTTCACTTTGGTAATATTTTATTGAGAATATTTGCATCCATGCACATCAAGGATATTAGCCTGTAATTCTCTTTATGATGTAGTCTTTATCTGGCTTTGGTATCAGGGTAATACTGACATCATAGAATGAGTTTGGAAGTTTTACTTCCATTTCTATTTTTTGGATCATTTTGATAAGAATAGGTATTAATCTTCTTTAAATGAATAGTAGAATTCTCCTTTGAAGCTTTCTGGACTTTGACTTTTGAGTTTTGGGAGTTTTTGATCATTTTTTTTTCTTTTTTATTTATTTATTTGACAGAGAGATCACAAGTAGGCAGAGAGGCAGGCAGAGAGAGAGGAGGAAGCAGGCTCCCTGCTGAGCAGAGAGCCCAATTTAAGGCTCAATCCCAGGACCCCAGGATCATGACCTGAGCCGAAGGCAGAGGCTTTAACCCACTGAGCCACCCAGGCGCCCTGGGAGTTTTTGATTATTGAGTCAATCTCTTTGCTGGTTATCTGTCTGTTCCCAAATTTCCTATTTATTCCTATTTCATCTTTGGTAGTTTATATGTTTCTAGGAATTTATCCACTTATTCCATGTGTTCAATTTGTTGACATATGGTTTTTCATGTTTCCTTATAATTGTATTTCTTTGGTGTTGGTTTTTATTTCTTCCCTCTCATTTGTGAATTTCTTTATTTGGGTTATTTATCTTTTCTTTTTGATAATTCTAGCTAGAGGTTTATGATTTTTATTAATTCTTTTCCACAAAACCAGCTCCTGATTTCATGGGTCTGTTCTATTAGATTTTTAGCCTCTATATCATTTATTTCTGCTCTGAACTTCCTTCCTTTCACTGGATTCGTGTTTCTTTTTGCTGTCCTTTAGATACAAATGAGAATATTTATTTGAGATTTCTCTTGCTTCCTGATATAGCCCTTTATTGCTCTGTATTTCCCTCATAGAACCACTTTTGCTGTATCCCAAAGATTTTGGATCATTGTATTTTTATTTTCATTTGTGTCCATGTATTTTTTAACTTCTTCTTTGATTTTCTGGTTGATCTATTCATTGTTGAGTAGTATTTTATTTAACGTCTATGTATTTGATCTTTCTATTTTTTTTCTTGTGGTTAACTTATAGTTTCTTCATGCTGTGATTTAAAAATTTGTGGTGTGTACCCATCTTTTTGTATTTGTTGAGGCCTAATTTGCGACCTCACATTTGATCTATTCTGGAGAATGTCCCATGTACACTTGAAAGGAATGTGTATTCTACGGTTTTTAAGCTGGACTGTACTGAATATATCTATTAAGTCCATCTGATCCAGTGTGTCATTTAAAGCCATAGTTTCCTTTTTGAATTTTTGTTTAGATGATGTGTCAATTGATGTAACTGGGGTATTAAGCTCTCCTACTATTATTGTGTTGTCCTCAATTATTTCCCTAATGTTTGTTAATGTTTTGTATATTTGTGTGCTTCTATATTGGGGAGATAAATATTAGCAATTTTTAGATATTTTTGCTTGATTGTCCCCTTTCTTATAATATATGTCCTTTTTTTAAGGTTTTGTTTATTTATTTGACACACAGAGAGAAAAAGTGAGAGAGGGAATACAAGCAGGGGGAGTGGGAAAGAGAGAAGCAGGTTTCCCGATATGTAGGTAGCCTGATGCAGGGTTTGATCCCAGGATCTTGGGATCATGACCTGAGCCGAAAGCAGTTGCTTAATGACTGAGCCACCCAGGAGCCCTAATAGTGCCCTTCTTTATCTCTTGTTACAGTCTTCACTAAAGTCTAGTTTGTCCCACGTGCATATTGCTACTCTGGCTTTCTTTTGACATTCATTTGTGTGATAAAAACTTCTTCATCTCCTCACTTTCTATTTACAGCTGTCTTTAGGTCTGAAATTAATCCCTTGTCAGCAGAATTTGGATGAGTCTTGTTTTTTTAATCCATTCTGACAACTTATGCCTCTTTTATTTTTTACTTTTTTTAATTTTTTTTCAGCGTAACAGTATTTATTGTTTTTGCACAACACCCAGTGCTCCATGCAATACATGCCGTCCCTATTACCCACCACTTGGTTCCCCCAACCTCCCACCCCTGCCCCTTCAAAACCCTCAGGTTTATTTCAGAGTCCATAGTCTCTCATTGTTCAACTCCCCTTCCAATGTCCTTCAACTTCCTTCTCCTCTCCATCTCCCAATGTCCTACATGTCATTTGTTATGCTCCACAAATAAGTGAAACCATATTATATTTGACTCTCTCTGCTTGACTTATTTCACTCAGCATAATCTCTTCCAGTCCCGTCCATGTTGCTACAAAAGTTGGGTATTCATCCTTTTTGATGGAGGCATAATACTCCATTGTGTATATGGACCACATCTTCCTTATCCATTCGTCCGTTGAAGGGCATCTTGGTTCTTTCTACAGTTTGGAGACCGTGGCCATTGCTGCTATAAACACTGGGGTACAGATGGCCCTTCTTTTCACTACATCTGTATCTTTGCTGTAAATAACCAGTAGTGCAATTGCATGGTCATAGGGAAGCTCTATTTTTAATTTCTTGAGGAATCTCCACACTGTTCTCCAAAGTGGCTGCACCAACTTGCATTCCCACCAACATTGTAAGAGGGTTCCCCTTTCCCCACATCTTCTCCAACATATTTTATTTCCTGTCTTGCTAATTTTGTCCATTCTAACTGGTGTCAGGTGGTATCTCAATGTGGTTTTAATTTGAATCTCCCTGATGGCTAGTGATGATGAGCATTTTTTCATGTGTGTGATAGCCATTTGTCTGTCTTCATTGGAAAAGTGTCTGTTCATATCTTCTGCCCATTTTTTGATATGATTATAAATTTTGTGTGTATTGAGTTTGAGGAGTTCTTTATAGATCCTGGATATCAACCTTTTGTCTGTACTGTCATTTGACAGTACACCTTAGGCCTCTTGATTGGATCACTTAGCTCATTTGTATTAAAACTAATTATTGATAGATATTTAGTGTCATTTTGTTACTTCTTTTGTCATTTATGAAGATTTTCTCTCTTCCTGTCTTGTCTTTGTCAATTTTGGCCTCTCCTTCCCACTCAAAGAGTTTCCATTAATATGTCTTGCAGGGCTTTTGGGGGGTCATGACCTCCTTTAGGTTTTGTCTGGGAAACTTTTTACCTCACCTTCTTTTATGAATGATAATGTTGCTGGATAGAGTATGCTTGGCTGCATATTTTTCTCTTTCAGCACTTCAGCTTTTTATGCCTTTCTCTTCTATATTCTCAAGTTTCTGTTGAGATATCTCTGGGTAGCCTTATGGGTTTCCCCTTGTAACTGAATGACTTCTTTTCTTTTCCTCTTTTAATTTTTTGTTGTTGTTTATCACTCTACTTTGTAAATTTAATTACAATATGTCTTGGGTTGGCCTGCTTTTGTTGATTTTGATGGGATTATTCCTCTTGGATCTGTATGACTTTTTGTTCCCCAGGTTGGGGAAGATTTCAACTATTTTTTTCTATAAATATATTTTCTACCCCATTTCTCTGTCTTCTTCATTTTGGACTCTTACAATACAAATGTAATCACGTGTAATATAGTTAGTGATTTCCTTAAGTGTATTCTCATGTTGCACAATTCTTCTCTATTTTGTTCAGTTTCATTATTTCCCATTATTTTCTATTGTGTGATGAATTTTTTCCTCTGCTTCTTCCAGCGTCCTGTTAATTGCATCAACCTTGTTTCTAATCTCATTTATTACTTTTTTCGTTTTTGATTAGTACATTTTAACCTTTTTTTTTATCTTTGTGGTAAGGGTCTAATTCATTTCTTATACTCCTCTCTCAAGGCCAGTTAGTAACCTTCTGATTATTGCTTTAAATTCTCCGTTTTGCTTGTAACTAATATCTGTTTCACCTAGAACTTTGGCCATGACCTTATTTTGTTTTTATTTGGGATAATTTCCTCTGTCTCTGCATTCTTCTCTGTGTTAGAAAAGCCAGTTATGTCTGCTTCTCTGGAAAGTAATGACTTTTGGAAGATGAGTTACTGTAGTGCCCAGGACTTGGCACTTCAAGGAGTGCCTCCAGTGTACATTGCATGTCCTGTGCTGTTGTGTTGTTGGCTGCTCTTTCGTTCAGGCCATTTGTCTGCAGAGATCGTCATTGCTTGCTATCAATACTTTCTGATCCCTTGCATGAATGTGGTGTGTATTAAATAGGTGAGTTCTGGTCTGCTTGTTAATGAGACTTATCACGTCTTCCACCAGAAGTCTGTGGTTGGCTGAGGTGGAGTGGACACGAGTTTTTGCTTTTCTTCTTGGGGAAGAGTCCTCTGGGCTGGGCCTGAGGCAAGCTTGACTTAGGAAGGTAGTCGGGATGCCTGGGTGGCTCAGTGGGTTGGGGCCTCTGCCTTCGGTTCAGGTCAAGATCTCAGAGTCCTGGGATCGAGCCCCACATCAGGCTCTCTGCTTGATGGGGAGCCTGCCTCCTCCCCTTCTCTGACTGCCTATCTGCCTACTGGTGATTTCTGTCAGTGAAATGAATTTAAAAAAAAGAAAAGAAGAAGAAGACAAAGAAAGGTAGTCCAGCTTGAGTTCAGGAAGGTAGGGCTTGGTCTAAACAAGTAAGCAGCCAGTGTTAGTGCTGTTCTGATTCCTGCAGGTAGCTCAATACTTATGCTTAGGGGTAAGATACTTAAATTGTGCCAGCCACCAGCTTTGTTCCTGGAGAGGCATCTCCATAAATGGTACCTCTCAGGGACATGCTTCAAGAAGAGTGAATAATCTCCTGCCTATGTGCCCCAGTTGTTCGTCAAATTGCTATTTCCACACTGTCTGCTTCTGAGTTGTTTTCCTGCTTTCTCTCTAGGAAGAGGACAGTGCCCTCCAGGTGTATCTCAGTCAAGCCTGCTGACATTTATAATTCTAGTCTTTAAGCCCTGATGGTTGCAGGAATTCACAAAATTCATCTTTATTCATTTTCCAAGCCAGTAGTTTTGAGGACACTTCCCCTTTTTGTGTTCCTCTGTGTGCCCCCCTTACCCTTCTCAGTGACTATGACTTCCTCTCCTCTGCAGCACCCATGATCCATTTCTGCCCTACACCATGTCTCTGCACTACCTAAGCTCTTCAGTGTGACCTCTCTCTCCCTTTTGTTGTGTAGTTCATTGTGTGAGTCTTCAGATTTATTTCTGGGGGGCATTTAGGGTGGTTTGATAGTTATCTAGTTGTGTCCATAGGCCTAGAAGATCTTAGGGTTCTCTTATTCCTTCAGTGTTCCAGGTGATTATCTTTATGATGATTACTTTAAATTCTGCATGAGGCACATTACTTATTTCTCTTTGGTTAAATCTCCTGCTGTGATTTTGTTATGTTCTTTCATTTGGGAAATAGTCCCCTGACTCCTCATTGTGTCCACTTCTTTGTGTGTGTTTCTTTGTTTTAGGGAAGTTAGCTATATCTTCTGCTTTTGAAAGTAGTGGCTTTATGAAGAAGAGGTCCTGTAGTTCCCTGAATTGCAGTATTCCCTGTTCACTAGGACATGTCACTTTATGAGAGCTTTCCATATGTGTTGCTTATGTCATGCTATTGTGTCTGAGTCACTTTTCCTTTCAGTCCAGATATCTGGACTGACTTTGCCTGTTATGAGTTGTGTTTGCTCTCTCAATGTTAGTGAGATTCAGGCAGTATGGTTCTGTTAGGGCATGGTAGTAGAAGGGCTCTGGGTTGGGGTGCCAGTATTTGGAAAATTCACAATGAGTTGTTATTCGTAGGTGATTTCCTGAAGCACAGCATGTGGGATAAAAATGATGACTGCCAACTCTTTTGTTCATAGAGAAGTCACCCAACATACTTTGAAATCTGTATAAACAGATTTCCCTCCCATTGTGCAAGCTGTTCTTTCTATTTTGTCTCTTTTTGGGTTGTTGTTTCTTTAATGGTGGAGACCAGGCTAAGAAGCCCTCATGGCTTCTTCATCAAACCACTGTTGATTCCACTGAATTTTGAAGCTCAAGGCTCCAAGTCCAACTGGTTTTAAAAACTCAACAGAATTCATCCCTCTGGTTTTCAAGGCTAGATATTTGTTTTTCCTGTGTTGGTTCCCTGGTGCTTTTTTCTCTCAGGGATGGCAGTTTCCTCCTTCCTACATGCAGCTCCTGACCACCATTTCTGACCTTTTGAATCTCTTTGATGTGGCTTCCTCTCTACATTTAGTTGTGGAGTTTGCTCTGATAGACTTTGGATTGCTTTCTGGTTTATTAACTTGTATATGAATGATATCTAGTTGTAAACATAGGATGTGTAGTGTCCTACTCTGCCATTTCCTGGCACCGATCTGAGGATTTGAATAGTTTCTTTTCATTTTTCTTTGGTGTATTTTTGTATAATATAAGCGTTTTCATTAGAATAGAGCACATTTGGGGCACCTGGGTAGCTCAGTTGGTTAATGCCTCTGCCTTTGGCTCAGGTCATGATTCCAGGGTCCTGGGATCGAGCCCCACATCGGGCTCTTTGCTCCACAAGGAACCTGCTTCCTCATCTCTCTCTGCCTGCCTCTCTGCCTAGTTGTGATTTCTCTCTGTCAAATAAATAAAATATTAAAAAAAAAAGAATGGAGCACATTCCTTCCTTGGGAGTGATGATTTTGTTGTTATATTTTTGCATTACATTGACACAAAGGAAGTATGCATATGGTGAAATCAGTGGAGATGATGACCACAGAGAATACAAAACTGAAATTAGAAAATCAGTTGGCATTATATGATTTTCCCATTGCAGTGAGAACATTTTTGCGAGAGGGGGTTTACACACATATTGTCCACCTAATTAATACATTCTTGATGCCTTTTTGTAAATAATTGTACAAGTCCACAATTTTCACAAAGAATTGAAGAATGCCTATTTATTTTTGTAAACTGTTTCTTATCACAATGGTTATATATACAAACATATGTATGTTTATGTATACACACATCTATCTATCTATCTATCTATCTCTATATATATATACTTACATAATATATATATTTAAATGATATTTGGATGTCTTGTTCATTTATAGGGCTGGCAGGAAATGCTTGGTAATAAAATAAAGCCATGATTAACTGAAAAATATTTTAAATTTGCAATTAAATTTCTCTGTGGAATTCTATTTATCTTTAAAGAGGACATGGCATGATAAGGTAATTCAAGAAATATCTTGAAATCAGTACTCATTTCATTCCAATTTTATTTGTTTTCTGCATCTCTAGTATGGCACAATGGTTAATTATATTCAGAGTAATGACTATAAGCTATAGTAAGATTTCTGCTCATCTGAGAAAAATCCCATTTTGTTATAAACTTGTATTTACAAACTAGGAAATTGTTCATATTTTGGAATGGTATTAAACCACAAGACTTTAAGAATTATTTGAATTGTCACTTTTGAGCCGATTCTGATGGTAAAACTCAGTTACAGACACTAGCCATAATATCCTATTCCTTGAACAATCCTTTTACCTATTATACTTTGAGAGACATGTTAACTATCTTTCAACCCATTATATATCTGTAAATATATTGTCATGTATATGATAATATTCAAATAACTGTACTGGGCATTATGGGAATATATGTAGGCACAGAATTAGATTCTCCCTTGTTCTTGATGAATCTAGTGGGAGAAATGACACATGCTTTTATGTATTTGTTATTTCAGTACAACAGAAGAAATACAAATGCCTTAAGACAGTAGAGATAAAGATGGGGGATAACAGTAGAGAGATCATAGAGGGACAAAGATTTTGGCTGTTAAGAATGGGAAGACCAACAATGAATTGAAATGACTTCAAGTCAAATCTCTTAATAAAAAAAGAAATATATAGAATTTTTTAAAGGTTTTATTTATTTGAGATAGAGAAAGAGTAGAAGAGTTGGGGGATGGGTAGAAGAAGAAGGAGGAGTGGACTCCTCACAGAGCAGTGAGCCTGATGCGGGGCTCTATTCCAGGACACGGAAATCATGACCTGAACTGAAGGGAGGTGCTTAATTGACTGAGCCACCCAGGCGCCCCAGAAATATATACTATTAAGAACAGAGTTGGATTCAGTATTTTCTTGCCTTCTAAGTATCTACCAGTCATAAATTAAAACTAAATAATTTAATAAATTTATATTGCCATTTTTCTCTGTAAGAAAGAATATGGATAGTTTTTCTCAGGGATTTTCCATGACAGTATTTGATTTTTACTCTAGTGACAATATAAAACTTGAAATATAGTACAGTTTAAAGTTCACATAGACAAATAGCAAAATATTTGATAATGTCATAAAATTCCAACAAATTAGAAACCGTAAATGAGGACTTTGAATATACTTGGAACTCTTCTATCTTTTCAAGAAAAAAAAAGTAGAGATAAAGATTTGCATGGATATTTATGTCCGAAACAGAGAGGAGCTACATCTGCCTCCTTTGTGAACCCTCTGTCCTGATACTCACAGCGATACTTGCATGTTCCTAGCAGCTCATGTTTGAAAGGAGCCTCTGGTGTCCATCTTGTCATTTTTAGATGCTTGGAGCATCCAAAAGGATGGCTTTGAACTTGTGACATTCCTAAGTTGTGGAGTCCACATTCAGATACCATAAATTTTGGCAGATACCTATAGGGTCCTTGAAGTAAGGGGCAGAAGATCCAGTGAAAATTGTCATAATTTTGACAACATGGAAGAGATATGTATATAATATTTTAGATTAAAGTTAAGGTGTTAAGCCTTCTATACAATAACTTGATTCCTTTTGGTTTTTAAAAGATGGTTTAGAGTATTTATTACCTCAGAAAGAGTTTTCCATTGTTAATCTCAATAGAAGATTTGCTTTAATATATTCCTATACAATGTTTTTTTTTTTTTCTTTTTTTTTTTTTTTCAGGACAGATGACCTGAAGAACATTGTAGTTGGGGCTATCTATATTGTTGAATACAAATATGGAATAATACATTTGATTTGCCTATATGTCATTGATTTCCTATACCATGATCCTTGAAGTTAACCATGAAGACCTTGAGAGACACATTTTATTTTGCCGATTTGGGGCAAGAGGGTTGTAAATGTTGAAGACTGTGCTATGTGGTTCCCCATAGCTGTACATTCTAAATGCAAAACTAATATTGCAGACAAAAATAGCAGGCTACATGGGTGAATTGTTGGATGGTAGAAGTGGGGTAGGTACTTTACAATGATAGATTATAGCTAATGAGTCTTCTTCAAGGTCATACAACTGTTATTTTTACACGTTGGGGAAACTGGCATCAGATACCTAATATTGTTTCTTGTCATCAGCAAACAGAAGTGATTATAAAATTCCAGTTCTGCTTAAGAATGAAAAATGTGGACTCTTTTGGGTAATATAATATTTTACAAATATTAATTATTCTAATCCATGAGTATAACTTTACTTGTTTGTGTCATCGTCAATTTCATTCATCAGTGGTTTGTGATTTTTGGACTACATACAGTGGTCTTTCACCTCTTTGGTTAGTTTTTTCTTAGTTATTTTTTCCTTTGGGTGTAATTGTTAATGATTTTTTTTTCTTAATTTCTCTTTCTGCTACTTCATTATCAGTGTCTAGAAATGTTACTGATTCCTGGCTATAAATTTTGTATTCGGCCACTTTACTGAACTTGTTTATTACTTCTAGTAGTTTTTTGATGGACTCTAGAATTTTCTGTGTATAGTATGATGTCATCTGAAATTAGTGACTGTTTAACTTCTTTACCAATAAACATGTCTCATTTCTTTTTCTTGTCTGAGTGCTGTGGCTAGGACTTCCAGTACAATGTTGAATAAAAGTGGTGAGAGTGGACATTCCTATTTTATTCCTGACCTTAGAAGGAATGATCTTAGTTTTTCAGGATTGAGTATGATGCTAGCTGTGAGTTCTTCATATATGGTTTTTATTATGTAGAGATATGTTTCTTCTAACCTCGCTTTGCTGATTTTCAACATTTCAATATGAATGGATGTTGATTCTTGTCAAATGCTTTTAGGCATCTATTGAGATGATTAAAGGACTTTTATCCTTCATTTTTTTGATGTGGTGTAAGACGTTGATTGATTTGAAAAGATTCAATGCAATCCCTATCAAAATGACACAGTATTTTTCAAAAACTAGACCAAGTAACAGTGAAATTTGTATAGAACCATAGAAGATCCCATATAGCCAAAGTAATCCTGAGAGAAGAACACAGCTGAGGTGTCACAATACCACATTTCAAAATATACTACAAATCAGTAGTAATCAAAACAGTATGGTATTAGCACAAAAATAGACACATTCAATGGAACAGAAGAGAGAGCCCATAAATAAATCTATGATCATATGGTCAATTGAACTATGACATAGGAATAAAGAATATACAATGGGAAAACATACTCTCTTCAATAAAGAGAGCTGAGATAACTGGACAGATATATGTTAAAGAATGAGACTGGACACTTTCTAACATTATACACAAAAATAAAGTCAACATGGATTAAAAACCTAAATGTGAGACATGAAGTGAAAATCCTAGAAGACAGAACAGGGAGTAGTTTCTCTGACACTGGCCATGGCAATATTTTTCTAGTTCTGTTCCCTAAGCAAGTAAATAAAAAATATATAAAGTATTGGAAGTACATCAATATCAAACACTAATGATGTTACCTTGGATCCGATGTGCTGGGTGTGTGGCCAGCTGTCTTGGTGTCTGCCGGGAGGTCTGGGCTCAGGTTGTGTCAGACAGGGCATTAGTATCTAGGGCAACCTAGGAAATTGGGGTGAGTTCAAGGGCTGTGCGGGTTGATCCTCATTTGGAGTTTCTGGGCAACCCCATAGGGCAACGTTTTTCTACTGGTGGGCAGGCAGAGTGCTGCATTGTGGTTCTGGAATTCCCAATCTGGATGGCGAGTG
Source organism: Meles meles (assembly GCF_922984935.1). Lineage (NCBI taxonomy): Eukaryota > Metazoa > Chordata > Mammalia > Carnivora > Mustelidae > Meles > Meles meles. The sequence goes on along the minus strand of NC_060088.1, from coordinate 44,539,952 downwards.
GGCCAGGAGTGTGAGGATGGAAGTCTGAAAACATAACCTAGGGTTAGATTTGGGGCCAAGGGCATGAGAGGTCCACTCTGTAGAGGATGAATTGAAATCTCCAGCGTCTGAAGTCAGGGCAAGTATCAGATGTTGGCTCAGGCTGTAGTTTGCGTCCATGATGGCCCCATCATGAAGTGAGGGTCTCAGGGGGCCATGGAGGCTTTCCCTCGCTGGGGGTTTTGAGCTGCTCCAAACCACAAGGTTTCCTTCTGCGTGACAGTCGCATCCTGGTGGATGTCTACAGGACACCCCATACGGATAGACTCGAGAGCAGGCTTCTAAGGATGGATGCATGGACACCCCACCTTGCATTCCCATTGGCTCCTAGTGACAAGGCATGTTTGATATGCTGTCTCTGGGGCGAGATACCCAAGCGGCTGAGTTGAAATGGACTCTCATGAGGATGAGTGATCATGTGGGTTTGTGTCCATGGAGACCTTGGAACGTGGCGGTGGCTCAGGGGCCATGCAGGATTCTCCTACCCGGAAGGTTTGCCACAGCTCCAAAGAGCAATCTTCCCATGTGGAAGCGAGAGGTGTTCCATTTGCTGCCTCAGAAAACACCCATATGCTGGTATTCGAAATCAGGCCTCTGAGGGGAGACGCCTGGATACCAAAGCTAGGGTTCAGATTAGGGCCTAGGGGCATGTCCGGTTCAATATCCTGTCTCTGGGGACCTCTGTCTGCGTGTCTGAGTGGAGGTAATTGCTCACCTTGTGTCAGAATGTTCCTGTTTGTCCAGGGCGTGCTTGACCATTAGGATGGCTTCAGGGCTCTTGGAGGTTTCTCCTAATCTGTAGGTTTGCGGCCCGTGGAATGGGTACAGTTTCTGTGGAGAGGGCAAGAACAGTCCTGAGGTGTGGTTCCAGAGGCTTTAGAGGATTTTGTTTCAAGGATGACTGTGGAAAGTAGGGGTGGCCTCATGGGCCAAGGTCTCAGCAGATTTGGCAGGGCATCATTCTGTGGGAAGGGAGGAGTCCTGTTTTCTCCCTCAGGTGTCCTTCCAAAGGACAGATTTCAGGCAGAGCCCTGGGTACAGGCGAGTGGAAAAACGGGAACTCTGGTTAGGACTGGGGGCCTAGGGGAATGGCAAGCCCCATATGCGGGCTCTGGGTCCAGCCCCAGAGAGGCCTTACTTGAGCACGGGCTCATAATCAGGGTCAGAATGTGTGTTTGTGCCCAAGGCAGCACTCAAATCTCATGGGCCATGCAGCTGGCTCCCACTCCGAGGGTTGGACACCCATCCCAAGAGCCAGGATTCCTGCCATGGGGAAGGAGGAGTACACTTTTGTGCTTCACATTCCCCCATAGGCAGCGATTTGAGGTAAGGTCTGGGGACAGATGCCTGAATACCCAGCTTGGGTAGAGATCAAGGCCTGGGGACATGGCAAGTCCCACCTGCAGGATACAGGGCCGGCTCTCTGGATGGCTGACAGGAGGTTGGGGCTCAGGCTGTGTCAGACAGAGCATTAGTGCCCAGGGCTTCCTATGATATTGCGGTGCCATCGAGGGCCCTGCAGGTGTATCTTCATGTGGGGTTTCTGGGCAGATGCATAGGGCACTTCCTCTTTCTGGTGGGCAGGCAGAAGCCTGAGTATTGGCTCCAGAATTCCCAATATGGAGGGTTTGTGGGCCAGGATTGTGAGGATGAAAGTCTGAAAACAAGCTACACTTCAGTTCAGTGCTGAGCGCCTGGCAGTTCCACTGTGCAGCAGCTGATTCAAGATCTCTAGCACCTGAGTAATGGTGAGTGTCAGATGTCCGCTGATGCTGGAGTTTGGGGCCATGATGGCTGATGAATGGAGGGGTGGCCTCAAGAGGCTGTGGAAGTTTGCCCACACTGGGGCTCGTGAGCTGCTCCAAACAGCAAGTCTTTCTGTGGGATGGGGGAGTGCCATTGAATGGCTCCAGGACCCCCATATGGAAAGACTGGTAGCAGAGTTCTCCGCATGGATGCCTGTAAAACCCACCTCACATTACCATTGCAGCCGAGGAACAGGGCACGTTCATTCTGCTGGCTCTGGGGTGAAGTTCCAAGGGGGCTGAGTTGAAACGGGTTCTCAGCCTGATGGGTCACAATGTTGCTTGCTATCCAGGGAGAACTTCGAATGTGGCGGTGTCTCAGGGGCCATGCAGGATTCTCCTACCCTGAGGGTTGGACCCTGCTCTGAAGAGCAAGGTTTCCTTCTGGGGACAGGGCGGGTTCTGTTGTGGACTCAGGGACCACATGTTGGATCATATGTGGGTATTCCAGAACAGGCTTCTGGGCAGAGATGACTGAAACCCTGAGCTAGGGTTGTGATGAGCTCCTAGAGCCAGGTCAGGTTGAATCTTCTGTCTCAAGGCCATTGACCTGCATGTCTGCCTGGAGGTGTGTGCCTAGTGTGTTTCAGACTGTACATTTTTGTCCAGAGAAGCCTACGAAATTTCGGTGGGCTTAGGGGACTTGCAGGTTTCTCCTAATCTGGAGGGTTTGGGCAAATGTGATGGACAGAGTTTCATTCGGGAGTGCAGGCCCAGTCCTGCGGTGGGGCTCCGAAGGCCCCAACCTGGAAAGTATATGGGCCAGGGCTTTGGGGACAGAAATCTGCAGACACAAACGCGTGGGAGGGTTAGGGGTGAGGTGATGGCAGGCCCTATCCGCACACCCTGAGGGCAGCTCCTTGGGATTTGAAGTTCGTGCAGCTGGGAGGCGGTAGCGCAGGCTTTTCTGTCTGAATTGTGTGTCTTTGATGGCCACAGAATGGAGTGGTGGCGCCATGGGGCCATTGGAGATTCTTCCTCTCTGTGGATTCTGCCCAGGTCCAAGAGTTTGTTGTCTTTATGGGGGAAAGAAAGAGTTAGGTTTTCCGTCACAGATGTCCACCCAAACAGGGATTCCAGAGACCCGTTCTGGGTTTGGGCGCCTGGAGAATCCCACTGAGGGTTAGGATGTGGGCCAAGGGGCATGCATGGCAGGCCCACTCTGCGGGCTCCTCATCTAGCTCCAGAGGGGGCTTGTTTGAAAGAGGCCTCAGGATGAGGGTAACAATGCCTCTTTGTACACTAGGCAGCCCTCCTGAGTGGGCGTGGTCTCATGGGCCATGCAGCTGGCTCCCACTCTGAGGGTTGGACACCCATCCCAACAGCCTGGTTTCCAGCCATGAGGAAGGAGGAATATTCCTTTGACTGCTGGTTCCCCCATAAGCAGGGGTTTGAGGTAAGGTCTGGGGACAGATGCCTGAATACCCAGTTTGGGTAGAGGTGACGGCCTTGGGCCATGGCAGGACCCAACCACAGGATACGGGGTCCTCTATCATGGTGGCTGACAGGAGGTCGGGGCTCAGGCTGTGTCAGACAGAGCATTAGTGCCCAGGGCATCCTATGATATTGGGGTGCCTTCAAGGGCTGTTCAGATCTTCATATGGGGTTTCTGGACAGACCCATAGATCACTTCTTTTTGTTGGGCAGGCAGAAGGCTGCGTCTTGGCTCCACAATTCCCAATATGGAGGACTTGCGAGCCAGGATTGTGAGGATGGAAGTCTGAAAGCACAAGCTATGGTTCAGTTCAGTGCCGAGCGCATGGAAGTTCCAATGTGCAGTGGCTGATTTGAGATCCCCAGCAACTAAGTAAGGGTGAGTGTCAGAAGTCCGGTCATGCTGGAGTTTTTGTCCATGATGGCTGATGAATGGAGGGGTGGCCTCAAGAGTCCAAGGAAGCTTTCCCATGCCAGAGCTTGTGAGCTGCTCCAAACAGCAAGGGATCCCGTTGTGGGACAGTGGGAGTCCGGTTAACGAGCTCCAAAGTCCCCAATTTGGAAAGATTGGATAACAGAGCTCTCTGAATGGATGCCTGGAAAGCCCACCTCGCATTACCATGGCAGCCAAGCAACACTGCATGTTCGATCTGCTGGCTCTGGTTCAAAGTTTTACATGTGCTGTGTGGACAGGGGTTCTTAGGCTGATGGTTCACAATGCTGGTTGGTGTCCAGGGAGATCTTAGAATGTGGCGGTGGCTCAGGGGCCATGCAGGATTCTCCTACCCTCAGGTTGGACCCTGCCCCCAAGAGAAAGCTTTCCTTCTGGGGACAGGAGGGGTTCTGTTGTGTGGCTCAGGGACCACATGTTGGACCATATGTTGGTATTCCATGACAGACTTCCGGGGACAGATGACTGAAACCTAGGCTAGGGTTCTGATGAGGTCCTAGGGGCATGTCAATTTCTATCTTCTGATTCAGGGACATTGACCTGCATCTCTGCAGGAGGTCGGCTTTTGAAAAGCCTAGGGTGTGTCAGACTATGCATTTTTGTCCAGAGTGGCCTTGAAAATTGGGTAGGCTCAAGGGCCTTTCAGGTTTCTCCTAATCGGGAGGGTTTGGGCAACTGTGACAGGCAGAGTTTATTTCGGGACGGCCGGCCTAGTACTGGGGTGCGGCTAAGGAGGCCCCATCCTGGAGGGCATGTGGGCCATGGCTTTGGGGAAAGAGTTCTGCAGACACAAACTCAGGTTAGGGTTAGGGGCGAGTTGATGGCAGTCATGATCTGCAGACCCTGATGGCAGCTCCTCCGGATTTGAAATGCGGGTGGCTGGGAGGCCGTAGTGCAGGCTTTTCTGTCTGGATAGTGTCTCGGATGTACGCGGAATGTAGGAGTGGCCTCATGGGGCCACGGAAGCTTCTTCCTCTGTAGGTATTCTTCCCAGCTGCCAAGAATTTGGTTGCTTTCTGAGGGAAGGGAAGAGTGCTGCTTTCCATCTCAGGGGTCCCGCCCAAACAGGGATTCCAGAGACGGGTCCTGGGTCCAGGCGCTTGGATATTCCCACTGAGGGTTAGGACTTGGGCCTAGGGTCATGGCAGGCCTGCTCTGTGGGCTCCTTGTCCAGCTCCTGAGGAGCGTGTTTGAAAGCGGTCTCAGTCTGAGCAACTGTGATGGGCAGAGTTTCCTTTGGGAGGGCAGGCTCAGTTGCTGTGGTGTGGCTCTGGAGGCCCCATCCTGGAGGGCATGTGGGCCAGGGCTTTAGGGACATAAGTCTGCAGACACAACCTAAGGTTTTTTTAGGGCCTGTAGTCAAAGGAGTGGGACTGGTACAAAGGAAGGTCAAGCAAAGCTTTATTTCGCACCAAGCAGCCAGAATCAAACTGACCACTCAGGGCCATCTCTTGCAAAGAGGCGACCCCTCCCAGCCTCACAGATTAACTTTTATACTGTAAGGGCCATGTGATTGACCCTGGCTACACACATGTGGCCAATGAGATTGCAGTATTCTCTGAAAACTGCACAGTCATATTGGTTCACACACGGGAGGCCAATAGAAATACAATTCACCCTAGTAGATATATGCGTGCCCCACTGATTTGATGTCTTCACCTGGCCTGACCCTCCCTTGTATCTGGGTTTTGCTACCGTGACTCTTAGCTAGGGAGACCGTATGCACACTCCACTGATTGGCTGTCTGTGTTAGGGCCCATTATCAACGGAGTGAGAGTGATACAAAGCAAAGGTCAAGCAAAGCTTTATTTCACGCCAAGCATTGAGAATCAAACTGACTGGTCAGGGCCGTCTCTTGCAAAGAGGTGACCCCTCCCAGCCTCACAGACTAACTTTTATAGAGGTAGTTTAGCCGGGCTATGCACAGGTGGCCAATGATTTTGCAGTACACGGAGAAAACTGCACAGTCACGTTAGGTCACACACGAGCAGCCAATTGAATAACAATTCACCCAGGGAGATGTATGTGTGCCCCACTGATTGGATGTCTCCACCTGGCCTGAACCGCTACTGTAACTGGGCTTTGTAAGTAAGTTCTCTGGGAGGGGCAGGGTCAATCTAAGTTTACTGCATAGGGTCAATCTTGGTTTACTGCATAGCATCAATCTAAATTTACTGCATAAACAACAAAATGGCTCCCTCTGATTAAATAGGCCCTTACATTCCCGCTTTTCTTTGGAGATTAGTCAAATCCTTGACTTTTCAGCCAGTTCTATGTTATATTGAGCAGGTAAGACTAACATTTTTATCGCTCCAGTTTTCTCTTATAAAAATGACATTAGGGCATTTATAATGCAGGGACCCAAAAGGAAAATTAGCACACAGTCGGCTGATGAGTTAGCCATTCACCGCTTTTTATAATCTTTTCCGTTTTTCCTAATTCCGTTCACCTAATTTCCCACCTATACTTTAAATAAACAGGTAACAATAGGAGGAACAATACACTCACAGTTTTTTGAGTCTTAGCTTTAGTCCATGGTCAGTGGGGTCCATTGGCTGGGGCTTTCATCTCTGGGGGACATCCTTGTCCTTGGCTCATTTGACATGACCCACATGAATCCAGGTCCTCATTCCTTCTACTTTTATTGCTGTGGGAGTGGCCACAGGAAGGGGTGGTCCCTTCCAGTGAAGATCCAAGTTTCCCACTTGGGAAACTTGTATGTATCCAAACCAAGTCCCTGGGCTGGTAAGGATGTGGTTCCACCTCCATCTCCATCTTAGTGTGGGCATTTCAGATCAATGTTTGGGTTCTTTTTAAGAGAGACTGTAATGCCTGCAGTGACTGGAGTATAGACTGATCAGTCATTTCTGTTAGAGCAACCACTTGTACCCTAGGGCAGAGCGGGGGTGGTCTCCTGGACATAATTTTAAATGGGGTCACCTTGTTTAAGTAGCGTGTACATCACACCCTGAGGATGGCTAAAGGAAGGAGATCCACCCATCCACTGCCAGTCTCCAGAATTAGCTTTGTCAAGGTGTCTTTAAGAGTACTGTTCATTTTCTCTACTTGCCCAGAACTCTGGGGCCGATAGACACAATGTGTTTCCAATTAGTGGCCACAGCCTTGGCCAACTCCTGTGAGACTGAACACACAAATGCAGGACCGTTGTCTGACCTGATACCAAGAGATAAACCCAATCTCTAGTAGCTTTTTGGCTACCACTCCTGCCATCTCATGTTAGTCATAAAAAGCCTCACCCAACCTGAAAAGGTGTCTACAAAACTAACATATACTTGTGCCCATATTTTCTGGGTTTCATCTCTGCAAAATCTGTTTCCCAGTAAACGCCTGGTTCCTTACCTCGTTCTCTTTTCCCTCTTCCCATTCTAGTTCCTCACACATTAAATGCCTGACATTTGAGCATATCTATCAACTACATCCTGAACCATATGCCCTAATTTAGAAACCTGGAATTGCTTGCCTATAAGTTCCTTGAGTTTTCATGTCCCCAAATGAGTACCCTGATGTATCTGGTCTATTAACTTCTTACCTAGTATCTGAGGAAGAATGAACTTTCCTGCTTTAGTCTTAGTCCAATCCCCTTCATGGTCTAATTTAGCCCCTTTTTGTAAATACTTTAAATCTTCTTCTGAATAGCCTGGTTTTTCTGGTAGGGCTGGAGGCAGAGTGTAACCAGCTCTTGCACTGTTTCTAGGGCTGCTTGTTTTGCGGCTTGATCTTCTCATTGGTTTCCTTTCAAAATCAGATCAGTCCCCTTTTTGTGTCTTGGGCAATGAATAACAGCCACCTCTTTTGAGTCCCAAATAGCCTGGAGGGGAGCCAGTATTTATCCTGTTTTGTTTTGTTTTGTTTTTTATAAATTTATTTATTTTTTTCAGCGTAACAGTATTCATTGTTTTTGCACAACACCCAGTGCTCCATGCAATATGTATCCTCTATTTTTAATTCCGTTTCCTTCTGCTGGTAATAGCTCCCTTTCTTTATAAATAGCCCCATGTATATGGAGAGTAGTAAAGGCATACCTGCTGTCCATATAGATGTTGGCAGTTTTACTTTGGCCATCTGGAGTGCCTTGGTAAGTGCAATCAGCTCCACATTTTGCACTGATGTTCCATGTGGCAGGGCTGCCATCCAGAGTTCTTGATTGGGGAAACCACTGCAGTCCCTGCATACCTCTTTCGATCAACCATGTAGGTACTCCTGTCCATGAGCAGAGACATCTCCGCATCCAGATGGGGAATGTCCCTGAGGTCCGTCCTTACACCTGTGACTTGGTTTAGGACCTCCCCACAGTCATGTGGATGGTCAGCCTGCTCCTCTGGCAGCAGCGTGACTGGATTTAGCACTGCCAGGGGCTGGGAGGTCACTCTTGCTTCACTGAGGAGGAGAGCCTGATACCCCGTCACTTGGGCATTCATCTTCCTTTGGTCGGGTGGAGTCCTGAGAAGGCCCTTGATAGTGTGAGTGGTGGTCAAGATGAGATTTTGACCCAAAGTCAGTTTACTTGCATCCTTGACCAGGAGGGCCATGGCAGCAATTATGTGGAGACACGGGGGGAATCCAGCCGCTACTGGATCTATTTTCTTGCTAAGATAGGCCACTGGCCTTTGCCAAGGCCCCAGAGTCTGAGTCAAAACACCTTTGGCCATGCCTGCTTTTTCATCCACATACAAGTGGAAGGGCTTGGTAACATCTGGGATAGCCAATGCTGGAGCACTCAGTACGGCTGTTTGTAATTCCCGAAATGCTCCTTCTGTTTCAACTGTCCGTTCTATCATAGTCAGCTCCCCTTTCTCCAGTTCATAGAGAGGTCGGGCAATCTCTGTAAACCATGGTATCCACAGCCTACAGTAGCCCACTGTCCCAGGAAACTCCCTCACTTGTCGGGACGTGGTGGGGTGGGGGTATCGGGTGATCACCTGTTTCCTGGACTCAGACAGTGAACACACTCCCTCGTGGAGATCAAAGCCTAGATAAGTGGCATGGCTCTGCAGAGCTGTGCTCTCTTTGCTGACACCCGATAGCCTTTTCCTGCAGAGTCTTTAAGAGGGCTCTTGTCCCCCACAAGCATGACTCATAGTCCTCAGTGGCTATCAGAAAGTCATCAACATACTGTAACAGAGTGACTTCTTGATTGGAGGTTCTGTACTCATGCAAATCCTCGTGTAGGGCCTCTTTGAAGATAGTGGGTGAACTCTTGAACACTTGGGGAAGACTTGTCCAGGTGAGCTGGCCTTGGGACCCTTCCTGTGGGTCGGACCACTCAAAAGCAAAGAGGGACTGAGAATCCCTTGCTAATGATATGCTGAAAAATGCATCTTTGAAATAAGCAATGAAGAAAATTGGGCTCCTGTGTCCACTAAAAATCAATTGATTTCCTCCGCACTTTAATTTTACCAGAGGTTTGGGGAGGGGCTCCAAACTATGGCCCTTTCAATCTCTGGTGGCCAGCATTGCCCTCTTCCTTTTGGGGCCCTCCCTGGCCCAATGTCCTTTTTCCTTACAGTAAGTGCACTGATCTGAATCTAAGTCTTCCTGCCTGCCTTCTCTGTGCTTAAGCTTTTCCTTTCTTTTACCATCCCCTACCTGCCTCATGTAATGCCAAAACCTTCCTTCTGTGCATCCCTGGTGTTTAACACCTTTTCTGCTATTCCCACTAACTCAGTCAGATTTGTCCCTTCAAAACCTTCCATTTTCTGACGTTTCCTCCCTATATCTGGGGCTGATTGACTGGCAAAATCAAGATCGTCTAAATGAGCTATCATGCAACTTCTCTGAAATTTACCTCAAGTTGTCTAGCTTAGGTAAACAAACATTTGCTTTTCCATCTTTGTAAGTTACAGACAACTTAAGAAAAAGTTTCCCTGGTCTGGAAGAGCAAATATTATAGAACCAGTAATTTTTAAAATAAGACAAAATGTCAATCTTTCAGTTCATCTAGTCCCATGTTACTAATTTTGGTTTAGTCTGATTGCAGCTTTTACTTGTGGAAATTCTTACCCATTTCAATTCCAGGATTTTAACATATCAAAGACCTGTATTTGTCCTGAAAGTCTTCCCATATGAATTCCTTTTAGGGCAGAAGTCATTTTACAAGATAATTCTTAGAAGGCAAATTTATGAATCAATTAAGCACAAAACACGTTTACCAACAGATTTCAAAAACACAAACCCAGTTCCAGCAACGAATGGTCTAGCATTTTATCCCATTTGGTTAAGACCTAGATGTCCAACAAATTTAATTCCATTTGTCATTCAAGCAACCCTTCACAGTTTCAGGTTACCAAAGACTTTGAGAGCTACTTTAGCAATTACCCATTAAAACCCTGAGACAGACAATTAACCATCAGTTTAGTCATCTCTTTGTTAACAGATTTCACATTCCACCTGGGCCCGCTACACTTCAGACACCATGCTTTCCCACCAGCAAGGGGGACGGGCTAGGCAGTCCACATTGGGCCACAGAAGACAGGAATTCCCCGAAACAAAGAGAGTTTCTGCAGCTGCTTGAGAATATTCCTTAAAGTCTCTGTCTCCAGTTAGAATAACCCCATTTGGCTCCAGTCACAGCCCTTAACACAGGAAATGAGTGAGGGAGAAGCCTCACCTGGAGGGTGTGTGGGCCAGGGCTGTGGGGACAGAAATCTGAAAACCCAAACTCTGGGTAGGTTTCGGTCCGAGGGTATGGCAAGCCCAATCTACCGACCATGAGGGGAGCACCTCAGAACAAGACATAGGGGCAAATGTGAGGCGGTAGCTCAGGGTTTTGTCTCTGGATTTTGTGTCAAGGATGGCCGTGGAATTGAGTTGTGGCCTCATGGACCTTGAACGATTCTCCCTTTCTGGGGATTTGTCCCAGCTCCCAAGAGTTCGGTGTCATTCAGTGGGAATGGCGGAATCCTGTTTTCCATCTCAGTGGTCCCTCCAAATGAGGGATTCCAGAGCAGAGCCCCAGTTATGGGCAACCTGGCAAAGCCCACCTTTGGATAAGATTGGGGCTTTCGGACATGGCCAGCCTGATATGTGGACTCTCGTTCCTCTACCGGGAGACTTCATTTGAAAACAGGGCTCAGACTGAGGGTTAAAATGCCTGTTTGTGCCAAAGCTGGCCCTCAAGCATGGGCGTGGCCTCGAGGACTACTGCATATTTCTCCTCCTATTTCTCCTACTCTGAGGGGTTGACTTTGACGCCCATCCCAACAGCAAGGGTTCTTTCCATAGGGGAGGTGGAGTTCTGGTTTGTGCATCAGGTTTCCCCATGTACAGGGATTTGAGATAAGGTCTGGGGACAGATGTATGAAAACTCAGGTTAGGAAGATATGACAGCCAAGGGCCATGGTGACCCAACCTCCTTCATATGCGCTCAGCTGTCTGGGTGTCTGGCGGGAAGTCTGGGTTCAGGCTGTCTCAGACAGAGAAAAGTGCAGAGGGAAGCCTAGGAATTTGGGGTGTGGTCGAGGACCATGCAGGTTGATCCCCATTTGTGGTTTCTCATCAGACCCATAGGGCACTTTTTTCTTCTGGTGCGCAGGCAGCGTGTTGCATTATGGCGCGAGAATTCCCAATCTGGAGGGCATGTGGGCTCGAGTATGAGGACTGAAGACTGAAAACACAAGCTAGGGATACGTTTTGGGCCAAGGGTTCGGCAGGCCCACTCTGCAGAGGCTGAATCAAGATATCCAGGATCTGAAGTAAGGGAGAGTATCATACTTTGGATCAGTCTGGAGTTTGCGACCATAATGGACCCTGAATAGAGGGGTGGCCTCATGAGGCCATGGAGTTTTTCCCACTCTGGGGTTGTGAGCTGCTCCAAACAGCAAGGTTTCCTTCTGCAGGGCAGGCGAGTCCTTCTGGATGGCTCAAGGCTGCCCCATATGGAAAGATTCCAGAGCATGGCTCTAAGGATGGTTGCCTAGAAACCCCACCTCATATTCCCATGGGCTATTGTCCTAGGGACAAGGCATATTCGATCAGCTGGCTCTGGGGCGAGGTCCCCAGGGAGATGAGTTGAAATGGACTCTCATGCTGATAGGTCATAATGCAGGTTTGTGTCCATGGAGACCCTGGAATGTGGCAGTGTATTAGGGGCCATGCCGGATTCTCCTACTCTGCAAGTTTGACACCCATCCCAACAGCTAGGTTTCCTGCCATGGTGAAGGAGGAGTACTGTTTTGTGCATCACGTTCCCCCATAAGCAGGTTTTGAGATAAGTTCTTGGGACAGATTCCTGAATACCCAGATTGGGTAGAGGTGACGTCCTCAGGCCATGGCAGTTCCCATCTACTGGATATGCAGTCAGCTATGCGGGTGGCTGACAGAAGTCACAGCTCAGGCTTGGTCAGACTGAGGATTAGTGCACAGCGCAGCTTAGGAAATTGGGGTGTGGTCAAGGGCCATGCTGGTTCATCCTCCTGAGGGGTATCTGGGAAGCCCCATAGGACACTTCTTCTTTCTGATGGGCACGTGGAATCCTACCTTGTGGCTCTCGAATTCCCAATCTGGAGGTCTTCTGGGCCAGGAGTGTGAGGACAGAAGTCCGAAAACACAAGCTAGGGTTAGGCTCAGGGCCGAGGGCATGGCAGTTCCAATGTGCAGCAGCTGATTCGAGAAATCCTGCGCATGAGTAATTGCGAGTGGCAGAGGTTCATTCATGTTGGAGTTTGTGTTCATAATGGCCCACTAATGGAGGGGTGTCCTCATGAGTCCATGGAGGTTTTCCCACGCTAGGACTTGTGAGCTGCTCCAAACAGCAAGGTTTCCTTCTGTGGGACAGGCTGAGTCCTGTTTGATTGCTCCAGGGTCCCCCATATGGAAAGATTGGAGAGCAGAGCTCTACGCATGGATGCTGGAAAGCCTACCTCACATTAGGATTGCAGCCTAAGAACATGACAGGCTCAACCTGGTGGTTCTGGGGTTAAGTACCAAGGGGCTGAGTTGACATGGAGTCTCATGCTTATGGGTCACAATGCTGGTTTGTGTCCCGGGAGACCTTGGAATGTGGATGGTGGCTCAGCAGTCACGTATGATTCTCCTACACTGAGGGTTTGACACAGCTCCCAAGAGCAAGGTTTCCTTCTGGGGACAGGAGAGTTTCTGTTGTGTGGCTCAGGGACCACATGTTGGACCATTTATTGGTATTTGAGAACAAGCCTCTGGGGACAGATGCCTGAAAACCTAAGCTACAATACCGATTAGTTGGTAAATCTTCTGTGTAATCTACAGTGTAAATCTTCTGACTCTAGGCCCAATTACCCGGGTGTCTGCCTGGAGGTGGGTGCTCAGGTTGTGTCACAGTGCGCATTTTTGTCCAGAGCGGCCTAAGAAATTGGGGTGCACTCAGGGGTTTGCAGGTTTCTCCTAATCTGGAGGTTTGTGCAACTGTGACAGGCAGAGTTTCCTTTGGGAGGACAGGCAAAGTCGTGTGGTGTGGCTGCAGGGGCCCATGGTGGAGGGCATGTGGGCCAGGGCTTTGGGGGACAGAAGTCTGCGAACACAAACTCAGGTTAGGGTTAGCAGCAAGGTGATGGCAGGCCCGATCTGCAGACCCTGAGGGGAGCTCCTCGGGATCTGAATTAAGGGCGAGTGGTAGGCGGTTGCTCAGGCTTTTGTCTCTGGATTGTGAGTCTAGGATGGCTGGGGAATGTAGGGGTAGCCTCATGGGGATATGGAAGATTCTCTCTCTCTGGGAATTTGTCCCAGCTCCTAATAATTTGGTGTCTTTCTGTGGAAATGGAAGAGTCCTGTTTTCCATCTCAGGGTTTCCACCAAAACAGCTATTCCAGAGATAGGCTCTGGGTCTGCATGCTTGGAAACCCCCTCCCCCCGGAAGGATAGGATTTAGGCCTAGGTGCATGGCAGGCCCAGTAAAGGGCTCCTGGCCCAGCTCCTGAGGGGGCTTGTTTGGAAACGTCCTCAGGCTAAGGGTCACAATGGCTGTTTGTGCCCTGGGCGGCCCTCATGAGTGGGCGTGCTCTCAGGGGACCTACAGCTGGCTCCCATTCTGAGGGTTGGACACCCATCCCAACAGCAAGGTTTCCTACCATGGGGAAGGAGGAGTACTCTTTTATGCTTCAGGTTCCCTCATAGCAGAGATTTGAGCTAAGGTCTGGGGACAGATGCCTGAATACCCAGGTTGGGTTGAGGTGACGGCTTCGGGCCACGACAGGTCCCACCTGCGGGTTATGGTGCCCGCTATCTGGGTGGCTGACAGGAAGTTGGGCTCAGGCTGTTTCAGACAGAGCATTAGTGCACAGGGTGGCTTATGATATTCCGGTGCCATTGAGTGCCATGCAAGTGGATACTCATGTGGGGTTTCTGGGCAGACCCATAGGATACTACTTCTTTCTGGTGGGCAGTCAGAAGGCTGCATTGTGCCTCCAGAATTCCCAATCTGGTGGCCTTGTGGGCCAGGAGTGTGAGGAAAGAAATCTGAAACAGTAGCTAGGGTTAGGTTCAGGGTGGAGGCCATGGCAGTTCCAATGTGCAGTGATGGGGTCCGTAATCAAAGGAAGAATACTGAGACAAAATTAAAGTTTTGCAAAGCCTTATTCTGTGCCAAGCATTAGAAGTTAGACTGACCGGGCATTGGAAGGAGGCTGACACAATGTGAACGCTACACAAAGCTTTATTCTATGCCAAGCATTAGAAGTCAGACTGACTGGCCAGGGCCGCCTCCCAAGAGAGGGACCCCATCCCAATCTCACAGGCTGGTTTACAGAGAATTACCACAGACCTCAAGGTAGGTGGCTTCTATTGTTATGGCTTTTACCCCCGGAATTGATACCTTGAACCAATACCAGGAGCTACAGTGGCGTTTATTCTCCTAATGAGGTCCGTGGATGTAAACAACAATATGGCTACCTAGGAAATATGGAGTCTCTCTGGCTAAGCAGGCCCTAATAGTTAAATAGATTTTAACATTAAATTGGCCTAACATGCAGTGGCCAATTCGAGATCTCCAGCACTTGGTTAAGGGCGAGTGCCAACCGTTCGCTCACGTTGGAGTTTGTGTCCATGATGGCCGATTTATGGAGGGTTGGCCTCAAGAGGCCATGGAGGTTTTCCCACACTGGGCCTTGTGATCTGCTCCATACAGCAAGGTTTCCTTCTGCGGGACAGGGGGAGTCCTATTTGATGGCTCCAGTGTCCCCATGTGGAAAGTTTTGATACCAGAGTTCTCTGCATAGATAACTGGAAAGCCCTCCTCACGTTACCACTGCAGCTGAGGAACATGGCATGTTCTATCTGGTGGCTCTGGGGCTAAGTACCAAGGGGACTGAGTTGATATGAAGTCTCATGATGATGGGTCACAATGCTGGTTTGTGCCCTTGGAGACGTAAGAATATGGCGGTGGCTCAGGGGCCATGAAGGATTCTCCTACCCCAAGGGTTTGAGACAGCTCCCACGAGCAAGGTTTTCTTCTGGGGATAGGAGGTGTGCTGGTTTGTGGTTCACGGATCACATGTTACACCATATGTTGGTATTTGATAACAGGCCTCTGGGGACAGATGCCTGCAAACCTAAGCTGGTTTTCCGATAGATCCTAGGGTTATGTCAGGTTCGATCTTCTGACTCTGGGGCCATTTATCTGAGTGTCTTCCTGGAGGTAGGTGCTCAGGTTGTGTCAGAGTGCGCATTTTTGCCCAGAGTGGCCTATGAAATTGGGATCAGCTCAGGGGCTTTATAAGTTTCTCCTAATAGGTAGGCTTTGGACAATGGAGATAGGCAGAGTTTCCTTTGGGAGGTCAGGCACAGTCCTGCGGTGTGGCTCTAGGGGCCCCAATATGGAGGGAAAGTGGGCCAGGGCTTTGGGGACAGATGTGTGCAAACACAAACTCTGTTTAGGATCAGGGCCGAGGTGATGGCAGGCCCGATCTGCAGCTCCTGAGGGGAGCTCCATGGGATCGGGAAATTAGGCCAAATGGGAGGTGGTAGCTCAGGCTTTTGTCTGTGGACTGTGTGTCTAGGATGGCCGTAGAATGTTGGGGTGGCCTCATGGGACCAATGAAAATTCTCCATCTCTGGGGATCATGCCCGGCTCCCAATAGTTTCGTTTCATTCTGGGAGAAGTTAAGAGTCCTGTTTTCCACCTCAGGGTTCTCCCCAAAACAGGGATTCCAGAGACAGGCTCTGGGTCTGGGTGGCAGGAAAACCCCACCGAGGGTTAGGAAATCGTCCTTGGAGTTTGGCACCATGGCCCGGTATTTGGGCTCCTGGTCCAGCGACTGAGTTGGCTTGTTTGAAAATGGGCTCAGGCTGAGGTTTACAATGTGTGTTGGGCCCAGCGGAGCCCTAATGAGGGAGTGTGACCTCATGGGCCATGCAGGGGGTTCCCACACATAGGGTTGGACACCCATCCCAACAGAAAGGTTTCCTGCCATTGGGAAGGAGGAGTAGTACTCTTTTGTGCACCAGCTTCCCCCATAGGCAGGGATTTGAGCTAAGGTCTGGGGACAGATGTCTGAAAACCCAGGTTGGGTAGAGATGATGGTTTTGGGCCATGGCAAGTCCCATCTTCCAGATATGTGGCCAGCTCTCTGGGTGGCTGACAGGATGTCGGGGCTCAGGCCGTGGAAGACAGAACATTAGTGCACAGGGTGGCCTATGAAATTTTGGTGCCCTTGAGGGCAGTGCAGGTTGATCCTCATTTGAGTTTTCTGTGCATTCCCATATGCCACTTTTGTCTTCTGAAAGGCAGGCAGAGTGCTGTGTTTGGACTCCAGAATTTCCACCATGGAGGGCTTGTGCCCCAGGACTCTGGGGGCGGAAGACTGGAAACACAAGCTAGGGTTAGATTATGGCCTTGGGCATGGCAGTCCCGATCTGTAGACGCTGAGGCGAGATCACAGGCATCTGAAATAAGGGAGAGTGTCAGATATCTCCTCAGGTTGGAGTTTGTGCCCATGAGGGCTGCATGATGTAGGGGTGGCCTCATTAGGACATGGAATTTTTCCCAATCTAAGAGTTGGGCAGAGGTCTAAACAGCAAGTTTCCTTCTCCAGGACAGTGGGAGTGCTGTTTGAAGGCTCAGGGCCCCTGTATGGAAAGATACGTGAGCAGAGTCTACATACCGATACCCGAAAACCCCGCCTAGGGTTCCCATTGCAGCCGAGGGACATGGCAGGTCCTAACTGCTGGCGCTGGGACAAGCGACCCAGGGGGCTGTGTTGAAAAAGTGTCTCATGCTGAGGGACACAATGCGGGTTTGTGTCCAGGGCGACCTTCGAATGTGGTGGAGGCCTCAGGGCCCATGCAGGATTCTACTACCCTGAGGATTTGACCTAGCTCCAAATAGCAAGGTTTCTAATGGGGCCAGGAGATTTGGGTTCTGTGGCTCATGGATCCTCAAAATGTTGGTATTTGTGTCCAGACCTCTGGGGACACCTGAAAAACTAAACTGGGGTACAGATGAGAATGTAGGAGCATGTCAGGTTTAATCTTCTCTCTCTGGGGCCATCTACCTCAGTGTCTGATTGGAGGTAGTTACTCATAGTGTTTCAGACTGCACATTTTTGTCCAGGGTGTCCTACGAATTTAGAGTGGCCTCAGGGGCCTTACATGTTTCTCCTATTCTTGAGGTTTCATGAAGCTCTAAAGTGCCCAGCTTCCTTCTGGAGTGCTGGCACAGTCTGGAGGTGTGGCTATGAAACACCCAGGCTGGCGGGTTTGTGGGGCAGGACTCTGGGGACAGAATTCTGAAAATGGCAACTAGGATTAGGATTAGGGCCAAGGATATGGCAGGCCTGATCTGCAGGCACTGAGGCGACCCCCACAGGATCTAAAATTAGGGCAAGCGTGAAGTGTAAGCTCAGGCTTTTGCCTCTGGTTTTTGTGTCTAGCATGGCCACAGAATGTAGCAGTGGCCTCATGGGTCCATGGAAGATTCTACCTCTTTGGGGTTTTTCCTAACTCAAAATAGCATGGTGTCATTGTGGGAAAGGAGGAATCCTGTTTTCTGATTCAGGGGTGTCCCTAAGGAGGGATTCAAGAGCAGGGCTCTGGGTATGGGTGCCTGGAAACCCAACCTTGGATTAGTCTTTGGGCCTAGGGTCACAGCAGGCCTCATATGCTGGCTCTAAGTCAACTAACAGAAGGGGCTTAGTTGAAAACGTGGCTCAAGCTGGGGATCACAATGCTGGTTTGTGCCCAGGGCGACCCTCAACAGTGGGTGGGGCCTCAGGAGCCATGAAGGTTTCCCAGACTCTGAAGGTTTTAACCCATGCCAATAGCAAGGTTTCTTGCTGCAGGGCAGCAGGACTTCTGTTTTGTGGGTCAGGCACCCCAAATGTAGGGATTTGATACCAGGCCTCTGGGTATAGATACCTATAAACCCATATTGGGTAGAGATGATGGCCTAGGGCCATGGCAGGCCCTACCTTCTGGATATGCGGCCAGCTTTCTGGGTGTCTGATGGGAGGTCTGTGCTCAGGCTGTGGAGACAGCACATTAGTGCACAGGGCGGCCTATGAAATTGAGGTGCCCTCGAGGGCCGTGAAGGTTGATCCTCATTTGGGGATTTTGTGCAGTCCAAGAGGCGACTTCTGCCTTCTGAAAGGCAGGCAGAGTACTGTGTTGGGGCTCCAGAATTCCCTATCTGGAGGGCATGTGCAGCAGAACCCTGGGGCATGGTAGGCCCATCCTGGGGAGGCTGAGGTGAAATCAGTGGCATCTTATATAAGGCTGAGTGTCAGATATCTGCTCAGGCTGTGGTTTTGCCCATGTGTGCTGCCTAATGTACCGGTGGCCTCATGAGGCCATGGAATTTTCCCAGTCTTGGGGTTGGATAGCTCCATACAGCAAGGTTTCCTTCCTCGACAGGGGCAGTGTTGTTTGATGGCTCAACGCTCCCCCATATGGAAAGATTCAAGAACAGGCTCTACATATGGATGCCTGAAAAACCCACCTAGGGTTCCCAGTGGAGATGAGAGATATGGCAGGTCCTATCTGCTGGCTCTGGGGCAAGCTACACAGGGGACTGTGTTGAAAAGGTGTCTCATGTTGAGGGTCACAATGTAGTTTGTGTCCAGGACGACCTTCGAATGTGGCATTGACCTCAGGGGCCATTTAGGATTCTACTACCCTGGGGTTTTGACATAGCTCCAATAGCAAGGTTTCCTTCTGGAGACAGGAGGTGTTGTGTTCTGTGTCTCGGGATGCCTCAACTGTTGGTATTCGAGAGAAGGCCTCTGGGGACACATGCCAGACAACCTAAGGGAAGGTAAAGATTAGAGCCTAGGGTCTATCAGGATCAATCTTCTCTCTCTGGGGCCATCTATCTGGGAGTCTGATGGGAGGAGATAGCTGCTCAGGAACTGTCAGATGTGCATTTTTGTCCAGAGCATCCTATGAAATTGGGGTGGCCTCAGGGGCCTTGTAGGTTTCTTCTATTTTTGAGGTTTCTTGAAGCTCTAAATGGCCCAGCTTCCTTCTGGAGGGTAGGCAGACTCCTGTGATGTGGCTATGGAATACCCAGGCTGGAGGGTTTGTGGGGCCGGACTCTGGGGACAGAAGTCTGAAAACAAAAACTCTGGTTAGGATTAGTGCCGAGGGTATGGCAGAACTGATCTGCATACACTGAGTTGAGCCCCTTGGGATCTGAAATTAGGCCTAGTGTGAGGGAAACTTGGACTTTTCCCTCTAGTTTTTGTGTCTAGCATGGCTGAGTAATTTAGGGGTGTCCTCATGGGGCCATGGAGGTTCTCCCTCTTTGAGGGCTTTGCACAGCTCCAAGTAGCATTATGTAATTGTGGGAGAAAGGAGGAATCCTGCTTTCTGATTCAGGCGTCCACATTAGGAGGGCTTCAAGAGCAGGGCTCTGTGTATGGGTGTCTGGAAACACAAACTTGGGATAGAATTTGGGTCTAGGGTCACGAAGGCCTCAGAGGCTGGCTCAGGTTTGAGATGCCAAGGGGGCTTAGTTGAAAACGTGGCTAAAAACGTGGCAAGTTTGTGCCCAGGGTGGCCCTCAATAATGAGTGCGCCCTGATGGGCCATGCAGGTTTCTCGTACTCTGAGTGTTTTACACACATCCCAATAGTAAGATTTCCTGCTGGCGGCAGGAGAACTTCATTTCCTGGATCATGTTCCTCCCTATGCAGGGATTTTAGATTAGGCCTCTGTGGACATGCCTATGAACCCAGGTTCGGTAGAGATGATGGCCTAGGGGCATGGCAGGTCTGATATGGTGGGAAGATGGCCAGCTACCTGGGTGGCTGACAGGAGGTCAGGGCTCAGGCTGTGGCAGACAGAACATTAGTGCTCAGGGCGGCTGATGAAATTGCGGTGCCATTGAGGTCCGTGCAGGTTGATCCTCATTTGGGTTTTCTGTGCCGTCCCATAGGCCACTTTTCGCCTTCTGAAAGCAGGCAGCATGCTGTGTTGGGGCTCCTGAATTCCCAGTGTGGAGGGCTTGTGCACCAGGCCTCTGGAGATGGAAGACTGAAAACTCAAGCTAGGGTTACAGTTGGGGACTAGGGCACAGCAATATCGATCTGCAAAGGCCGAGACAAGATCACAGGCATCTGAAATAAGGGTGACTGTCAGACGGCCGCTCAGGCTGGAGTTTGTGTCCATGAGGGCTGTGTGATGTAAGGGTGGCCTCATGAAGACATGGAGGATTTCCCAATTTGGGGGTTTGGCACAGCTCCAAACAGCAAGGTTACCTTCTTCAGAACAGGCGGAGCACTGTTTGATGGCTCAAGGGTCCCCCGTATGGAACGATTCGAGAGCAGAGTCTACGTATGGATGCCTGAAAATCCCACTAAGGGTTTTCATTGGTGATGAGGGACATGGAAGGTCCTATCTGCTGGCTCTGGAGCGAGCTACCGAGGGGACTGAGTTGAAAAGGAGTCTGAGGCTGAGGGTCACAATGGGGTTTTGTGTCCAGGGCAACCTTTGAATGTGGCGTTGGTCTCAGGGCCCATGCAGGATTCTACTACCTTGAGGTTTTGATAGAGCTCCAAATAGCAAAGTTTCCTCCTGGGAATTGGAGGTATTGCGTTCTGTGGTTCAGGGAACCCCCAAATGTTGGTATTTGAGACCAGGCCTCTGGGGACAGTTGTCTGAAAACCTAAGCAAGGGTTCAGATTAGAGCTTAGGGGCATATCAGCTTCAATGTTCTGTCTCTGGGGCCATCTGCATGGGTGTCTGACAGGAGGTTATTGCTCAGGGTGTGTCAGACTGCGCATTTTTATCCAGGGTGTCCTACAAAATTGAGGTGGCCTTAGGGGCTTGCAGGTTTCTTCTAAACTTGAGGTTTCTTGAAACTCTATAAGGTCCAGCTTCCCTGGGGAGTCCAGGCACAGTTCTGTGGTGTGGCTATGACATACCCAGCCTAGAGAGTTTATGGAGCAGGAGTCTGGGGACAGAAGTATGAAAGCACCAACTCAGGTTAGGATTAATGCCAAGGGTATGGCAGACCAGATCTGCAGACCCTGCGGTGAGCTCCTAGGGATGTTACATTAGGGCAAGTGTGAAGCGGAAGCTTAGGCTTTTGCCTCTGGTTTTGGTGTCTAGGATGGCTCCGGAATGTAGGGTGGCTTCATGGGGCCATGGAAGATCCTCCCTCTTTGGGGGTTTTGCACAACTCCAAATTGCATGGAGTCATTGTGGGGGAAAAAGGAATCCTGATATCTGTTTCAGTGTTCCCCATAAGGAGGGATTTGAGAGCTGGGCTCTGTGTATAGGTGTCTGGAAACTCAAAATTGGATTAGGATTTGGGCCTAGGGTCATAAAGGCCTAGGGGCATGGCAGGTCCGATCTGGTGCATAGGCGGCCAGCTACCGGGGTGTCTGAGAGGTGGTCGTTACTCAGGCTATGGTAGACAGAACACTAGTGCACAGGGTGGCCTATCATCATTTGGGGTTTTTGTGGAATCCCATAGGACACTTTTTCCTTCTGGTGGGCAAGCAGAGTGCTGCATTGTGGCTCCCGAATTCCCAGTCTGGAGGCCTTGTGGGCCAGGAGTGTGAGGACCGAAGTCTGAAAGCACAAGCTAAGGTTACTTTTAGGGTAGATGGCTCAGTAGCCCCAATCTGCAGAGGCTGAGGCAAGATCTCCAGCATCTGGAGTAAGAGTTAGAGCCGGATGTTTGCTCAGGCTTGAGTTTGTGTCCGTGTTGACTGCTGAATGTATCAGTGGCCTCATGAGGCCATGGAGTTTTTCCCAATCTGGGGGTTGTTTGATGCTGCAAACAGCAAGGTTTCGTCCTGAGGGACAGGTGGGTCCTGTTTGATGGCTCAAGTGTCCCCTTATGTAAAGATTTGAGAGCAGGACTCTATTTTCGAATGCCTGGAAACCCCACCTTGAATTTCCATTGGCATCTAAGAACAAGACAGGTTGGATCCCCTGGCTCTGGGGCTAGACACCGCCCAGCTCCCAATAGTTTGGTGTCATTCTGGGGGATGTTAGTCTCCTTTTTTTCTGTCTAAGTGGTAACCTAAGAAGAAGGATTGCAAAACAGGGCTCTGGGTATGGGCGCCTGGAAAACTCCAGCTTGGGTTAGGATTTGGGCCAAGGAGAAAGGCAAGTCCGATATGCGGGCACATATTCCGGCTACTGAGGGCTTTATTTGAAATGGGGGCTCAGGCTGAGGATCTCAATGTCTGTTCGCGTCAAGGATGACCTCAAGAGTGGGCATGGCCTCATGGATCATGCAGGTTTTCTCTGTTCTGAGGGTTTTACACCCTTCCCAATAGCAAGGTTTCCTGCCACGGGAAAGGAGGAGTTCTGTTTTTTGCATTAGGTTCCTCGATATCTGAGATAAGGTCTAGGGACAGGTGCCTGAAAACCAATATTGGGTAGAGATGATGGCCTAGGGGCATGGCAAGTCCGTTCTGCTGGATATGTGGCCAGATCTCTGGGTTGCTTATTGGAGGCCTTGGCTCAGTATGTGTCAGATAGAGCAGTAGTACACAGGGCATCCTATGGTATAGGGTGTCATGAGGGCCGTGCTGGTTCATCCTCATTTGGGGTATTTGGGCAACCCCATAGGGCAGTTTTTTCTTCTGCTGGGCAGACAGAGTGCTGTATTGTGACTCCAAAATTAGTATGCAGATTGGTTTTTTTTTTTTTTATATATATATTGGGAGGACTACTTGGTTGCCTACTTCTAATTGCAGTAGTTCTCCACGTTTTAGGTCTTGAGTTAGGGTTATATAGGAGTCAAAATTTAGGTCTTCATAATCTGTGTACTCGTATCTTCAGTATCATTGGTGACCCATAGTTTTTGCGGTCAAGGAAGGATTATTGATCTCATCTATTATGTACAGGATTCATTGTGAAGGTAAAGCAATTAAAATTAAAATGATAGCAGGTAGGATAGTTCCTACTGTTTCAAGTTCTTGAGCATCTATAGTGCTAGTATGTGTTAGTTTAGTAGTTAGTATTAATGAAATGATGTAGAGAACAAGAGAGCTGATTGAGAATATGATCATTAATGTATGGTCATGGAAATTTAATAGTTCTTCTATAATAGGGGAGGTTGCATCTTGAAGACCTATTTGGAAAGGGTATGCCATAGAGATATAAAGGACTTCCACATATAATTTGACTTTGACAAAGTAATGTAATTTTTACTAATATCTCTTTATTGAGAAAGACATAGTGGTTATATTTGCTTGAAACCAATTCTAGGGGGTTCGATTCCTTCCTTTCTTATTTTGGTAGTACTTAGGTTGGCTCTTTGAATGTGTGATATGGAGGAGGGCATCCATGGAATCATTCAATGTTTGTTGAAGTAAGTTCTCCTATTATCACCTCTTGTTTGGATGCAAAGCCTTCACAGATTATGAAGATTATTAATATTACTGCCCTTAATGAGATAAATGAACCCATGGAGGACACCGTATTTCATATGGTATAAGCATCTGGATAATCGGAGTGCTGTTGAGGTATTCCTGATAGACCTAGGAAATGTTGAGGAAAGAATGGTCCATTTACTTCTACAAATATAATTGAAAAGTGGATTTTTGCTCAAATATCATTTAGTGTGTAACCTGTGAACAGTGGGAATCAATGGACAAACCTGCCAATGATTACAAACACTGCCCCCACTGAAAGGACATAATGGAAGTGTGCTACCATGTAGTATGTGTCATGAAGAACAATATCTAATGATGAGTCTGATAATACAATATCTGTCAAACCACGCACTGTGAATAGAAAAATAAACCCTAGTGCTCATACTATAGCTGGCGATCATGTATTATTCCCTGCATGTAGAGTGGCCAGTCAGCTAAATACTTTTAATCCCATTGGAATTGCAATGATTATAGTAGCTGAGGTGAAGTATGCTCGTGTGCCGACGTCCATTCCTACGATAAACATGTGGTGGGCTCATACAATAAATCCTAAGTAACTGATTGGTATCATTGCTCAGGCTATTCCTACGTAGCCGAGTGGCTCTTTTTTTTTTTTTTTTCTTTTTTTTTTCTTTTTCCCTGAGCAATAGGTTACGACATGTGAGATAATTCCAAATCCTGGTAGAATTAGAATATCTCCTTTGGGATGTCCGAAAAATCAGAATAAGTGTTGATACAGAATAGGGTCTCCTCCTCCAGCTGGGTCAAAGAAGGTAGTATTTAGATTTCAGTCTGTGAGTGGCATGGTAATACTGGCTGCTAGAACTGGTAATCATAAGAGTAGAAGTACACCTATAATCAGGACAGATCATACGAATAGAGGAGTTTGATATTGTGATATTGCAGAGAAGTTTATGTTGATAATGATAGTAACAAAGTTAATGGTTCCTAGGATGGATGAGAAACTTGCCAGGTGTAGGGAGAAGATTATTACATCTATGAATGCTCCTGCATGTGTTAAATTTCCTGCTAGAGGTGGGTACACTCTTCATCATATTCCTGCACCTGATTCTACCATGGAAGAAGTTAGAAAGAGAAGAAAGGAGGGGGGCAGAAGTCAAAAGTTTATATTATTTATTCATGTAAATGCTATGTAGGGTGTGCCAATTATTAAGGGTACCAATCAGTTTCTGAATCCTCCAATCATAATTGGCATTACTATAAAGAAAATTATTACAAATGCATAGGCACTTACAATTACGTTGTAGATTTGGTCATCTCCTAGTAGTGCACTTGGTTGGCCCAATTCAGCACGGATTAATAGGCTAAGAGCAGTGCCTACCATCCTGGCCCATGCACCAAATTAAAGGTAAAGGACCTTTATGATTTGTGGAGAATAATCATCATTTACGAACATAGGTAAAAAGGCCGATAAAGATATTAGACTGTAAATTGAAGAATGGGGGTTTGAGTCCTCTTTTTGCCAAGCTCTTTGGTGAAATATTACATTGAATTGCAAATTCAAAGAATCAGCTTCAACCCTGCTGTGGCTTCTCCCACCTTTTTTTTTTTTTTTTCTTCGCAGCAGGAGAAGTAGATTGAAGCCAGTTGACTAGGGTATTTAGCTGCTAACTAAAATTTTGTGGGGTGATAGCCCACCAGTCAAGAAAGGGCTTAGCTTAATTAAAGTGATTTGTGTTCAGTAGATGTAAGATATACTCTTGCATTCCTTAAGGTGAGATTCAGGAGTTAAGTGAATGGCACTTACTTAGGGCTTTGAAGGCCCTTGGTGTTTTTAACCTAAACTGCTAGAACAGTGTTAGTATTATTGGGGCTAATGGAAGTAATATGGTCGAAGTTACAGTTAGTGGGGATAAAAGAATTACGTTTTTTTGTGTTTTCGAATTGCCATTTTATTTTTATGGTGTTTATTGAAGGGAATATAGTTAGTGCTGTTGCGTGTGTTAACTGCATATAAAAGTATAGGTTTAGTAGGGCTATAATTGCTATAAATGTTGATATAACAATTATATTGTTTTGGGTGAGTTCCTGGATGATTATTCATTTAGGGATGAATCCTGAGAGGGGAGGTAGGCCTCCTAGTGATAGTATGATTGTTAGGATTAGTGAGGTAATTAGTGGGAGTTTGTTTCATATATGAGATAGTGATAGTGTGGTTGTAGATGAACTGAGTGTGAACAGCATGAATGTTCCAAGTGTTAATGTAATGTAGATTATGAGGTTTAATATTATAAGGGTAGGGTTATATGTTGTTACTGCACTCATTCATCCTGTGTGGGCTATTGATGAGTATGCTAGGATTTTTCATAGTTGTGTTCGATTAAGACCTCTTCAGCCTCCTGCTAGAATGGATATAATAGCTATGGCTACTAATAAGTTTGGATTTCTAGATGGAGAGATTTGGTTTAGAACGAATAAGGGGGTGATTTTTTGTCAGGTTAGTAGAATTATTCCTGATGATAGTGGGATTCCTTGGGTTACTTCAGGTACTCAGAAGTGGAAGGGTGATAGTCCTAATTTTATTGCCAGAGCTACTGTTATTATGTTTGATGCGACTGGGTTAGGGGTATTTAGTATTATTCATTGGCCTGTCAATAGTAGGTTGATAATAATCCCTAATATTACGAATACAGATGCAGTTGCTTGGGTAAGGAAATATTTTGTTGATGCGTCTATGGCTCATGGATTTATTTTTTTATTAAAATGGGGATAATAGCTAGTATATTTATTTTGAATCCAATTCAGATTATCAGTCAGTGAGAGCTTATTGTACTATAATGTTTCCTGAAATGACAGTTGATATAATGATAGTAAGGATGGGGGGTTTTATTAGTATGGAAAGGGGATAAGCCAACATTTTCGGGGTATGGGCCAATAGCTTATTTAGCTGACCTTACTGTAGAATTTGATGTGAGTTCGGTAGCACAAAGATTTTTGAGTTCTTAGGATTAGGTTCAATTCCTATAATTCTAGAAATGAGAGGGCTCGAACCTCTATAATCAAAGTAACTCTTTTGTCAGACATATTTCTTATGTGTGGGGAGGAATACTTGCTGTTATAATGGGTAAGGCTACATGTCATATGCATAGGACTAGTGTCAGGGGGAGAAAGTTTTTTCATAATAAATATATGAGTTGATCATATCGGAATTGTTAATAGGATGCTTGAATTCATAGAAAGGAAGTTGTTAGTAGAAGTGTTTTTATGGTAAAATTGATGGAGTATAGTTCCGGTAAGTATGGGGTGTGGAATGCACCAAAAAACAGGATAGTTGTAAGGATATTAGTTATAATGATGTTGGCATATTCAGCTAGGAAAAATAGGATGAGTGGTCCGGCTGCCTATTTGACGTTAAATCTGGAGACTAATTCTGATTCTCCTTCTGTTAGGTCAAATGGGGCGCAGTTTGTTTCTGCTCGGGTTGAGATAAATCATATTATAGATAGGGGCCATGTGGGGAGGATTAGTCATAGGTGTTCTTGTGTAGTAATAAGTGTGGATAGGGTAAAAGAGCCATTTATTAATAGTACTGATAAGAGGATAATGACTAGTGTGACTTCGTAGGAAATTGTT
Source organism: Meles meles (assembly GCF_922984935.1). Taxonomy (NCBI): domain Eukaryota; kingdom Metazoa; phylum Chordata; class Mammalia; order Carnivora; family Mustelidae; genus Meles; species Meles meles. The sequence goes on along the minus strand of NC_060088.1, from coordinate 44,512,809 downwards.
TGGGCTACAGCTCAAAGGGCCCCAAATAGGGCATATTTTGATTTTGAGGCTCATTTGGACCATAAAATAGAGTAAACAGGTAGGCTTGATATTGCTAGTATGAATAGGATTCCTAGGTTTATATTGATGAAAGGGTAAGGTATTTGTAATGGGGTTCATATGTTTAGGGCTAGTTTTAGGGCTAGGATTGGGGCTATTACAAATATAGTGATAGATGATGGTAGGGGTTGTAAAGGTTCTTTAGTGAATAGTTTTATGGCATCTGCAATTGCTTGCAAGAGTCCATAGGATCCTACAATGTTCGGGCCTTTACGGAGTTGTATATACCCTAGGATTTTTCACTCCACTGATGTTAGAAAGGCTACAGCAAGTAGGGTAGATGCAATTAGTGAAATGATATTAATTATAAACATAATGTTAGGAAGAAGATTTGAACCTCTGAGAATAAAAGTTTAAGTTTTACACAATTACTGGGCTCTGCCACCCTAACAAGCCCTATCTCTAGGGCTATGAAACGAAGGTGGACTATTTAGATTAAGATTATATCCTCTATTAGTCCTAAGTCATTCCAATAGAATAGGCCTTAATTCTTTTGTCCTTTCATACTGGGAGAAGTTGTTGTAATAGATAGAAACCGACCTGGATTGCTCCCGTCGGAACTCAGATCACGTAGTACTTTAATTGTTGAACAAACAAATCTTTAATAGCTGCTGCACCATTGGGATGTCCTGATCCAACATCGTGGTCATAAACCCTATTGTTGATATGGACTCTCAAATAGGATTGTGCTGTTACCCTTAGGGTACCTTGTTCCGTTGATCAAATTTCTTGGATCAATAAATGATACTATGTTTTGACTGGTTTGTCTATGTTTGTATCACTCCAAGGTTATTTTATTCTCTGAGGTCACCCCAACCTAAATTGTTAATCCATTAATAATATTGTGTTATGCCTAATTGGTGATTAAATAGACTTATTACAGACTAGTTAATTGAAGCTCCATAGAGTCTACTCGTCTTATTAGTTTATTCCCGCCTCTTCACAGGACGATCATTTTCACTGACTGGAAGTAAGAGACAGTTAAACCCTTGTGTGGCCATTCATACAAGTCCTTATTTAGAGAACAAATGATTATGCTACCTTTGCATGGTCAGGATACCATGGCCGTTTAACTAGTGCCACTGGGCAGGCGCAGGCAGTGCCTCCAATACCGGGCATGCTGGAGGTGATGTTTTTGGTAAACAGGCGGGGTTTTTGTTTGATGAGTTCCTTTTACTTCTTTTACTCTCTCCTTGTTGCATAGCTGTGTTGGGCCAACAGTTGATTGGTTAAGTGTTTTATTAGTAGTTTATTTTTATCGTGTTGTTAACTATCAGTGGGTATTTGTTGACTGTTATAAACTTATGCAAGGAGAAATGTTTCTTGTTACTCATACTAACACTATTGCTTCTATTATTAAATAGATTAGCCCAGTGGTAGGTGGGAGTTGGTTTAAGATTTTTGGAATCAGAGGGTTGGGTTGTTGAGCTTGAACACATTCTTAATTGGTGCCTGCTCTTAGGCTTAATATGGTTTTATTTAACTTTACTCTCTAAGTAAGGTTGTATCCTTATCCTAAAAGTCTGTACCTTTTTGGATTATATTTTAAATTTACATTATAATTTTGGGATTTGTTGGGTAGATTTAAAGTTGAACAGGGATTCTATTCTGGGCAACAAGCTATCACCAGGATCATTAGGCTTTTCACCTTTACCTATAAATCTTCCCACGATTTTGCAAAATAGGTGTGTTTATCCCTGTGGTTTGTTCATAGGTAGCTCATCTGGATTTGGGGGAGTTAGCTTAAGATCTCTTCACTAAATTATTCTAGCTAGCTCATTATGCAAAAGGTATAAGGGGCGATCTTTTCTGTTTATTACTTTAAAATTTCTTTCATCATTCCCTTATGGTACTTTCTCTATAGCTCCAAGTACAATTTCTATCTCCTATACATTAATGATGTAATTGAATGCTTTGACTAGAGGCTTATTGTAGTAGTTGAGTTAGTGGTTGGTTGGGCTAGTTTTGGTTCAATGTGGTCATTGGTGTATGAAATCTTCTGGGTGTAAGCCAGATGCTTTAATTAAGCTACACTTTGATTTATCCAAGCACATGTTCCGTTATGCTTACCTTGTTATGACTTATCTCTTCTTGAGTTGGTTTAGTCTGTATTATGTAGTGTTTGGGTGAATTGCTTGAGGAGGCTGATGGGCAGTGTGTGCATGCTTCATGGCCCTATTCAATTAAGCTCTCTATTCCTAATTTGTTACTAAATCCACCTTTAGTTTTTAGTTTCCATAAAAAATTTCGTGAGCATATTCTTGATTGGAAAATTCAGCCCAGGGGCGCCTGGGTGGCTCAGTGGGTTAAAGCCTCTGCCTTCAGCTCAGGTCATGGTCCCAATGTCCTGGGATCGAGCCCCACATTGGGCTCTCTGCTCGGCAGGGAGCCTGCCTCCCCCTTTCTCTGTGCCTGCCTCTCTGCCTACTTGTGATTTCTGTCTGTCAAATAAATAAAATCTTTAAAAAAAAATTCAGCCCATTTCTTCCCACTTCATGGGTTACATCTTGACCTAACTTTTTATGTGTAATTATTATGCTTACTTTTCTGCCTTTTGAGGGTTTGCTGAAGATGGTGGTATATAGATTGACTTAGCTAGAAGTGGTGAGGTTTATCGGTGTTTATCAATTATAGAACAGGCTCCTCTAGAGGGATGTCAAGCACCGCCAAGTCCTTTGAGTTTTAAGCTGTTGCTAGTAGTTCTCAGGCAGATAATTTTGTTGTACAAATTATTTATGTTTAAGGCTGAGCGGAGTGGGGTATCTAATACCAGTTTGGGTTTCAGCTATCGTGTGGTCGGAAATAATAAAGTCACTTTCATGGTATATTTTATGTTAATAGTAGCTTTTAATGGACTGGTTAAATTTTAACTTTAGTGTGATGTAGTACTTAATATGTTTTAGGCTGTGTGCCTATTAATCATATGATCGCGGTGGCTGGCATGAAATTTACCAACTCTTAATGTTAGCATGACTTAGTCAAACTTTCGTTCATGGCTTAATTTTTGTCACTGCTGTATCCCGTGGGGGTGTGGTTGAGCAAGTTGTTATGAGCTACTTATTTAGTGTGCTTGATACCTGCTCCTTTTAATCAGTTTAGGGATTTAGAGGCATTTTCACTGGGAAGTGGAGACTTGCATGTGTAATTCTGTTAATAATCAATAGGAAGGCTAGGACCAAACCTTCACATTTATGGAGTCTTATGACTCTTCTAAGCATTTTCAGTGCCTTTCTTTATTTAGTTAATGTATTTAGGCACAGTCATTTAATTATTAGTATTAAATGTAAGTTGCTAGTGTTAAATTAGAGGTGGGGTACTGCATCTATAGATAGCTTTCTTGAATAGATTATTCTGGATAAATTAGCGATAGAGATTAATAAATGGAGTATCAGTATAAGTGGCTTCTTATATATGTTGCATGTGCTTAGTTCTGTGTTTGGAGTTTGGCAGGACAATTTTAAGTGTTTGTATACTTTCGAAGTTATGGGGAGGATAAAGGGGGTTTGATTTAGCTAGTTTCTATCTGTTGAATATGCGTACATGTGTAACTGTGTACGTGTGTATGTCCTGTAACTATTGACTGAATTGCACCTTATGGTTGTGCAATGTGGATAAATGATGATGATTAAGCCCAGCTACAAGTTATTTGGATGCGACGAGGCTTTTACAGCCATAGTGATACCAGCCCCCCCCCAAATTTAAAAAGTACCAAATGCATGACACCACAGTTATGTGTGATCATAGGCTGATTAGTCATTAATCCATCGAGATGTCTCATTTGAAGGGTTAGTAGGATTGGATTGAGGACTGTCATGGCCCTGAAGTAAGAATCAGATACCAGTATAGTTTCACTGTAGGAACCCCCACATTTGATGGGCCTGGAGTGAGAAGAGGTACACATCACACAAGGATTGACAGTTTCTCGAGGCCTACTGATCAAGCTCATGGTCTAGGTGAGGTGCACATATGTAAAATCAATCATAGTATGTACATGCTTATATGCATGGGGCAAACCATTAATGCACGATATACATAGGGGTGGGGAAAAATACATACTGGGGAAGCACAGTAGGTTTTTAAATATATGAATTGAAATAATGGGATGAGGAAATCGGGGAGTAGTTTAGTTAGAATGTTAGCTTTGGGTACTGGTGGTGGGGCTATTACTTCTCCCTTGAGTCTCAGGGAGATGGAGTTCTCCGTTTTTGGTTTACAAGACCAAAGTAATTGATATACTACAAAGACTCTTCATTTTAATAAGTTCTTCTCGATAATGCTGATAGTTGTTATTAGAATTAGGAGGATTGTGGAGTAAAAGATAAAGGCTAATTGATCAGTGGTGATGAAGGAGTGTTCTACTGGTTGGCCACCAATTCTCTTATAAGGAGATCAGCTACTAGTAATCAAAATAGGCATTGGCTTAGTGGAAGGAATATCAGACCTCATTGTTTTGAAGTATGTAATACTGGAATAATGGCTAGGATTAGAATGGAGAAGACTAGGGCTAGTATTCCTCCTAGTTTATTCAGAATGGATTGTAGGATTGCATACGCAAATAGGAAATATCATTCAGGTTTGATATGGGGTGGTGTGTTAAGTGGGTTGGCAGGGATGTAGTTGTCAGGGTCCCCTAGTAGGTCGGGTGAGAATAGTACTAGTATTATGAGTAATAGGATTAGGAATAGGGCACCTAGGATGTCTTTAAATGTGTAGTATGGGTGGAATGGAATTTTGTCCGAATCAGATGGGATTCCAGAAGGATTGTTAGATCCTGTTTAATGAAGAAATAGTAGATGAATTGCTGCTAGTGCCGAGATGATGAATGGCAGGATAAAGTGGAAGGCAAAGAATCGTGTTAAGGTGGCTTTGTCTACTGAAAAACCTCCTCAGATTCACTCTACAAGGTTGGATCCGATGTATGGGATGGCTGATAGTTAGTTGATAATTATGGTTGAGCCTCAAAAGGCATTGGTCCTCATGGTAAACGTAACCTATGAATGCTGTTCCTATAACTGCAAATAGTAGGAAAATGCCGATGTTTCATGTTTTGGGGAATATATAAGATCTGTAGTATAGGCCTCGTCCTACATGTGGGAATAGGCAGATGAAGAATATGGAGCTCTGTTGGCATATCAGATGATTCGGCCATAATTGGCATCTTGACGGATGTGTGTAACTGATGAGAAGGCTGTGGTTGTGTCTGATGTGTAGTGTATAGCTAAGAATAAACCTGTAAGGATTTGAAGGATTAGGCAAATTCTGAGAAGGGAGACAAAATTTCATGATGCTGAGATGTTTGATGGTGCAGGTAGGTCGATAAATGAGTTGTTGATAATTTTGGTTAGTGGGTGGTTCTTTTGAATGTTAGTCATTAGTGTTCTTATAGTTGAAATACACTGATTTTTTTTTTGTGTGTGTGTGTGTGTTACCAGTCATGGTTAGATTCCTTGCAGCAATAATGATCACATACAGTGTATTCATTTTAAGTATTATTTTTGTAGTTAGTTTGAGGACAGAAGTCTGAAAACAAAAGCTCATGTAATAATTTAGGGGCAGGGCAACCCCAAAATGCAGAGGCTGAGGTGAGAATCCCGTCATCTGAAGTAAGGGCAAGGGTCAGATGTTCACTCAGGCTCAAGTATGTGTCCTTTATGGCCGCCTAATGCAGCGGTGGTGTCATGATGCCATGGAGGTTTTCCCAATCTGGGTTTGTGTGCAGCTCCAAAAATCAAGGTTTCCTTCTGCAGGACAAGAGGCATCTGCTTGATGGCTCATAGGTCCCAATATAGAAGAATCTAGAGCAGGGCTCTACGTATGGATGCCTGGAAACCCCACCATAGGAACCTATGGATATGGGACGTTCAATCTGCTGGCTCTGGTGTGAGCTACACAGGGGGCTGAGTGGAAATGGTGTCTCATACTGATGGGTCACAATGCGGCTCAGTGGACAATCAGGATTCTCCTACCCAGAGATTTTGACACCACTCCAAAGAGCAAGGTTTCCTTCTGGGACCTTAGGTTTACTGTTTTGGGCATCAGGGAGCCCCCCCATGTTGGTATTCGAGACCAGGGCTCTGGGGACAGATGCCTGAAAACCACAGCTAGTGTTCAGATTAGGGCCTAGGGGCATGTCAGGTTCAATCTTGGTCTCGGGTGGCCATTAACCTTGGTGTCTGACTGCAGGTCCATCCACAGTGTGTGTCAGACTGCTTATTTTTATCCAGGATGTCTATGAAACTGGGTGGCTTGGGGCCTTGCAGATTTCTCCTAATCTAGAGGGTTTTGGTAATTTTAAAGGGCACATTTTCCTTAGGGAGTGAAGGCACCGTCCTATAGTATGGCTCCAGATGCTCCATCCTGGAGGGTGTGCAGGTCAGACCTCTGGGTACAGAAGTCTAAAAAGACAAAATCGTGTTAGAGTTAGGACTGAAGGTATGGCATTCCTGATCTGCCGACCCTGAGGGAGCTCCGTGGAATCTGAAATTAGGGTGATTGGGAGGTGGTAGCTCAGGCTTTTGTCTCTGGATTTCGTGTCTAGAGTGGCCATGGAATGTAGGGGTGACCTTATCGGGCATGGAAGTTTCTCCCTTTGGGGAGATTTTGCGTGACTTCCAATAGTTTGGTGTCACTGTGGGGGAAGGGAGGAGTCCTGTTTGTCTCCCGGGGATCCTCCAAAAAGAGGGATTCCAGATCATGTCTCTGTGAACAGGTGCCTGGAAAACCCTTGCTCTGGTTCATATTTGGGCCTATGGGCATGGCAAGTCCAATATGCGGGCTCTTGGTCCAGCTACTGAGGGGTCTGATTTAAAAATGTGGCTCAGGCTGAGTGTCACAACGTGTGTTTGTGCCCAAGGTGGCCTCATTTGTGAGCTTGGCCTCATTGACCCTGTAGGTTTCACCAACTCGGAGGGTTTGACACCCATCCCCAGGGTTCGGATTATGGCATACGGGCATGTCAGGTTCAATCTTCTGCCTCTGGGGCCATCTACCTGGGTGTCTGACTAGAGGACATTGCTCAAAGTGTGTCAGAGTGCACATTTTTGTCCAGGGTCGCCTATTAAATTGGGGTGGCCTCTGGGGCCTTGCAGGTTTCTCCTAATCTGGAGTGTTTTGGAAACTATAAAGGGCACAGTTTCCATTGGAAGGGCAAGCACAGTCTTATGGTGTCGCTCTGGAGGCTGGAGTCTGGAGGGTGTGTGGGACAGGGCTCTGAGGACAGAAATCTAAAAACACAAACTCGGGTTAGACTTAGGGCCAAGAGTTTGGCATGCGTGATCTGCAGACCCCAAGAGGAGCTCCTTGGGATCTGAAATTAGGGTGAATGTGAGGCGGTAGCTCAGGGTTTTGTCTATGTATTGTGAGTTTAAGTTGGCCGCAGAATGTGTGGGAGCCTCATGGGGCCATGTATATTTCTCTCTCTCCAGGGCTGTTGCCCAGGTCCCAGTAGTTTACTCTGATACTGGGGGAAGGGAGGAGTCATGTTTTCTGTCTCAGGGGTCCCCCAAAAAGAGGAATTCTAGAGCATGGATCTGGGTATGAGCACCTGAAAAGCACCACCAAGGGTTAGAATTTGTGCCTAGGGGCATGACAAGCCTGATATGCGTGATCCTGGTCCAGCTACCAAGGGGCCTTATTTGAAAAGGGCTAAGGCTGAGGGTGAAAATGCACGTTTGTGCCCAGGGTGGTCCTTACGAGTGGGCGTGGCCTCATAGGCCCTGCAGGTTTCGCCAACTCTGAGGGTTTGACACCCTTCCCAAAAACAAGGTTTCCTGCCATGCAGAAGGAAGAGTTCTGTTTTGTGCACTGGGTTCCTGCATATGCAGTAATTTGAGATAAGGTCTGGGGACAGATGCCAGAAGACCAAGGTTGGGTAGAGATGCGGGCCCAGGGCCATGGCTGGATATGCAGCTAGCTCCCTGGGTGGATGACAGGAGGTCTTTACTCAGGCTGTGTCAGACAGCATTAGTGCATAGGATGGCCTATGAAATTGGGGTGCTGTCAAGGGCTGTGCAGGTTTATCCTCATTTGGGGCTTTTAGGCAACCCCCTAGGGCTCTTTCTCCTTCTGGTGGCAGACAGAGAGCTGTGTTGTGACTCTATAATTCCCAATCTTGAGGGCTTGTGTGTCAGGAGTGTAAGGATGGAAGTCTGAAAACACAAGCTCTGGTGTGGTTTATGGCCTAGGGCAAGACAAGCCCAATCTGAAGAGGCTGAATCGAAATCTCCAGCATCTGAAGTATGGACAAGTGTCAGACATTCACTCAGACTGGTCCATGATGACTGCCTAATGGAGGTACGACCTCATGAGGTCATGGAGTTTTTCCCATCTGGGGATTGTGAGCTGTAGAAACAGCAGGGTTTCCTTATGTGGGACATAGGGAGTCCTGTTTGATGGCTGAAGGGACGCCCATACAGAAACATTGGAGAGCAGGGCTCTACATATGGGTGCCTGGAAACCCCACTTGTCATTCCCTTCGTCACCTAGGAATAAGCAGGTTCGATCTGTTGACCCTGTGGAGTGCTACTCAATGTGCTGAGTTGAAATGGAGTCTCATGCCGATGGGTCAGAATGTGGGTTTGTGTCCAGGGAGAATTTGGAATTTTGTGGTGGCTCAGGGGCTATGAAGGATTCTCCTACCCTGAGGCTTTCACACAGCTCCAAATAGCAAGGTTCCCTTTTGGGGACAGAAGGTGTTCTTTTGTGTCCCTCAGGGACCGCTTGTATGTTGGATTCAAGAGCAGTCCTCTGGGGACCCATACTCTAGGACCTAAACCTAACCCCAGCTTTTGCTTTCCAATTTCTGTCCTCACACTCCTGGCCCACAAGCACTCCAGATTAAAAATTCTGGAGCCACAATCCAGAACTCTGCCTTCCCACCAGACGGAAAAACTACTCTATGGGGCTGTGTGTGGACAGTCTCACAGACTAACTTTTATAGAGGTAGTTTAACCGAGCTATACACAGGTGGCCAATGAGATTGCAGTATACAGAAAAAAAACTGCACAGTAATGTTAGGTCACACACAGGACACCTCTGGACAAAAATGCACAGTGTGACACACCCTAGGCCCCTTCCTCCAGGCAGACACGCAGGTCAATGTCACTTAGTCAGAAGATTGAACCTGACATGACCCTAGGACCTCATCAGAACCCTAGATTAATTTTTCAGGCATCTGTCCCCAGAGGCATGTTCTGGAATACCAACATATGGTCCAACATGTGGTGCCTAAGACACACAACAGAACCCATCCTGTCCCCAGAGGGAAATGTTGCTCTTTGGAACTGGGTCCAACACTCAGGTTAGGAGAATCCTGAATAGCCCCTGAGCCACCGCCACATTCTAAGGTCTCCCTGGACACAAACCAGCATTGCAACCCATCAGCCTGAGAAAACCTGTCAACACAGCCCCCTAATCACTTCGCAACTGAGCCAGATGATCGAACCTGCCCTGTTCCTCAGCTACAATGGTAACACGAAGTGTGCTTTCCAGGCATCCATGCAGAGAGCTCTGCTATCCAATCTTTCCACATGGGGGACCCTATATTCATCCACCCGGACTCCCCCTTTCCCATAGAAGGACACCTTGCTGTTTGGAGCAGCTCACAAGCCCCATTGTGGGAAAGCCTGCATGGACTCTTGAGACCACCCCTCCATTCGTTGGTCATCATGTACATAAACTCCAGCATGAGCAGAAATCTGACACTCGCCCTTAATCAGGTGCTGGGGATCTCCAATCAGCCACTGCACAATGGAACTGCCATGCACTTGGCACTGAACTGAACTGTGGCTTGTGTTTTCAGATTTACCTCTTCACACTCCTGGCCCACAAGCCTTCCAGACTGGGAATTCTGGAGCCACAACATAGCCTTCTCTTTGCCCATCAGAACGAAGAATTGCCCTATGGGTCTTCCCAGAAAGCCCACATGAGGATCCACCTGCATGGCCCTTGGCAGCACCCCAATATCATAGGATGCCTGGGCATTAATGCTCTAACACCGCCTGAGCCCTGACCTGTCAGCCACCCAGATAGTGGACCCCATATCCTGCAGGTGGAACCTGCTGTGACCGAGGCCATCATCTCTACCTAAAATAGGTATTCAGGCATCTGTCCCCAGATCTTACCTCAAATCCCTGCCTATGCGGGAACCTGAAGAAGAAAAAAGTACCCCTCCTTCCACTTGGCAGGAAACCTGGCTATTGGGATGGGTGTCCAACCCTCAGAGTGGGAGCCAGCTGCATGGCCCATGAGACCATGCCCACTCAGGAGTACCACCCTGGGCACAAAGAGTCATTTTGACCCTCAGCCTGTGTCCACTTTCAAGAAACCCCCTTGAGAACTGGACCAGAGGTTCGCAGAACGGGCTTGCCATGCCCCTAGGCCCAAATCCTAAACCTCGTTGGTGTTATCCAGGCCCCTGACCCAGAAGCCTTCTCTGGAGGGACACATAAGATGGAAAACAGCACTCTTCCCTTCCCCCAGAAAAACCCCAAACTCTTGGGAGCTTGGTAGAATCCCCAGAGAGGAAGAATCTCCCATGGCTCTATGAGGCCAACCTTTTATTCTGTGGCCATCTGAGACACACAATCCAGAAAAAAAACCTGTGCTACCGCCTTCCACCTGCCTGAATTTCAAATCCCTAGGGGCTTCCCTCAGGTTCTTCAGATCGGACCTGCCATCACCTCACCCTTAACCCTCACTCGAGTTTGTGTTTGCAGACTTTTGTCCCCAAAGCCCTGGCCCACATGCCCTCCAGGATGGGGCCTCCGGAGCCACACCGCAGCAATGGTCCTGACCTCCCGAAGGAAACTGCTGTCACAGTTGGCCAAACCCTCCAGATTAGAAGAAACCTGCAAGGCCCCTGAGCCCACCCCAGTTTCATAGGCTGCTCTGGACAAAAATGGACGGTCTGACACACTCAAGCACATACGTCCAGGCAGACACGCAGGTCAATGTACCTGTGTCAAAGGATTGAACCTGACATGGCCCTAGGACCTCACTGGAGCTCTACCTTAGGTTTTCAGGCATCTGTTCCCAGAGGCCTATTCTGGAATACCAACATATGGTCCAACATGTGGTCCCTGAGCCTCCCAACAGAACCTCTCCTGTTCCCAGAAGGAAATCTTGCTCTTGGGATCTGGGTCCAACCATCAGGGTAGGAGAATCCTGCATGACCCCTGAGCTACTGCCACATTTTAAGGGCTCCCTGGACGCCAACCAGCATTGTAACCCGTCGGCCCGAGAACCCTTGTCAACTCAGCCCGCTTTGGAATTTGCCCCAGAGTCAGCAGATTGAACCAACCCTGTTCCTCGGCTGCAATGGTAACATGAGGTGGGCTGTCCAGTCATCCATGCGGAGAGCTTTGCTACCAATCTTTTCATATGGGGGAACTTGGAGCCCTCTAAGCGGACTTACCCTGTCCCACAGAAGGCCACGCTGCTATTTGGAGCAGCTCACAAGCCCTAGCTTGGGGAAGCATCCATGGCCTCTTGAGGCCACCCCTCCATTCGTCGGCCATCTTGGACACAAAATCCAGCATGATCAAACATCAGACACTCGCCCTTACTCATATGCTGGAAATCTCGAATCAGACGCTGTACATTGGAACTGCCATGTGCTTGGCACTGAACTGAACCATAGCTTGTGTTGTCAGACTCCATCCTCACACTCCCAGCCTGCAAGCCCTCCAGATTGGGAATTCTGGAGCCACAGTGAAGCCTTCTGTTTGCCCACCAGAAAGAAGAAGTGCCCTATGGTTCTGCCAGCTACCCCACGTGAGGATCAACCTGCTCAGCCCTCGATGGTGTAAAGGCCTACTTAGTCAGAGCGAGCCATTTTGTTGTTTATGCAGTAAACTTAGATTGACCCTATGTAGTAAGCTTAAATTGACCCTGCCCCTCCCAGAGGAACTTACTTGCAAAGCCCAGATACAATTGTGGGTCAGGGTAGGTAGAGACATCTAATCAGTTTGGAACACATATATCTATTAGGATGAATTTTAATTCTGTTGGCCACCCATGTGTGACCTAACATGACTGTGCAGTTTGTTCTGTGTCTTGCAATCTCATTGGCCACCTGTGTATAGCTCAGTTATACTACCTCTATAAAAGTTAGTCTGTGAGGCTGAGAGGGGTAGCCTCTTTGCAAGAGATGGTCCTGACCAATCAGTTTGATTCTCCATGCTTGGCACGAAATAAAGCTTTGCTTGACCTTTGCTTTGTATCAGTCTCCCTCCTTTGATTATGGACCCTAACATTGGGGGCTCATCCAGAAATAAATGACGAGAACTGAGCAAGCATCTGAATTTCTGGGAAAGCCTCTGGATGTAAGGTCTTGGGATCCTGTCTGTCTGTTTGTGGAGCTCCAGGGTATAGCCCCCCGGGGAGAAGCTGGATGCAGCCATGCTCCCCAGGGCTGGAGTGGATGTGGGGATGCCCCATCCCTCCACTGGTAAATCAATGGGGGGGTTTGAGTCCCCCTAGGCAGTCACGAGTTTTGAGACCCCCTGGGGGGACAGGGGGTTCGAGTCCCCCTGGGCGATCAAAAGATCAGGAAAGTCCCCACCTGTAGGCCTTAAGGACTACTAGACCTGCGGTTGTCTTTGTTTTGTCCTTTTGCTGTCTGCTGTGCTGTTTGTTGTGTTTACAGGGAGCCAAGAAAGTCCCCACCAGCAGCAGGCTCTGGATGAGGATCACTGGGCCTGCAGTTGTCTTTGTCTCATCTTTTGTTGTCTGTTGTGTTGTTTACTGTGTTTAGAGAAATGTGGCAAGCGGGGTGTAAGGGACCTGTGACACCCCTAAATCTTGTTCTCCAGCATTTCAAGGACTTTCAAGGTAAAGCCATCCAGTCAGGTGACAAGGTTTACCCAGGAAAACTAAAAACACTGTGCCAAATAGAGTGACCCACTTTCTCCACTAGGTGGCCGCTGAAAGGAATGTTTGCCTTGGTTCAGATCTACAGTACCCAGAGTGAGGTCTTCCATCTCCATTGAAACCAAATATGGTACATCGTGACCTGGTGAAATCTGATAGAAGAGCCACCATCATGGCTCAAGTCTTACCTTCCCCTTGCTAACGAAAATATCTCTCTCCCTCTAAGGCAGGTCAGATCGCCAAAACCAGAATGGAAAGATGAGGGGGAACCAGGGAAGAAGACCGTTCTACTTCCGTCAGATATGGAGGTTGTAGAATCCCCCCCCCATCTGTCCTCCAAACCTGACTCTCGGTCTCGAGACACCCTTACCAGTCCACCTCATATGCGGTTGGCGTCCACCTATGGGACAACCAAGCAGAAAGACCGCCCTGATCCTTCCCATTTCCCCTACCACCTCTGCCTCCCTTTACCACGCTGAAGCTGTCTCTCCGTGAGCTTGTTCCACTGGACAGGAGAGGGCGCCCCCATCTAACCTATATCCCTTCCTCTTCTTCAGATATGTATAACTGGAAGGCCCAACACAAGTCCTTTTCTGTCCACATTCAGGATTTAATTAATCTCTTGGAGACTGTCTTTCTTACCCAGCAGCCCACCCGGGTGGATATTCAACAGCTCTTTATGGCTCTCCTTAACACAGAAGAGAGGAATCACATCATTTGAGAAACTCATAAGGTGATAAGTGAGAGACTTGGTGGGGACCTTGATCCCCAGCAGAATACTATTGCCCAAGGGAACACCCCTGACTGGGGACCAAATTCCGATGAAGGTAAGGAGAGCCTACTCTTCTACTGCCAGGCCCTAATATGAGGTCTCCATGCAGCTGCAAGGAGACCCATAAATTTATCTAAAATAAGTATGGTGACTCAAGGTAAGAATGTCTCCAGGAGCTTTCCTAGAAAGGCTTATTGAAGCCTATAAAATGTATAACCTGATCGAACCTGAGGCACCTGAAAATCAGAGGGCATTGAATCTTCCTTTTGCCAGTCAGTCAGCCCCAGATTTAAGGAGGAAACTTCAGAAAATTGAAGGATTTGAAGGGAAGAATCTGACTGAGTTAGTGGGAATAGCAGAAAAAGTGTTTAAAGGGGGGAGACAGGATGTCAGGGAAGTAAGAGGAGGTGCTGTTTAAACCTGTACCCTAAAGTAAGCTGATTACCTAACAAAGAATACCCATGAAATCAGCCTGAGATCAGAATTACACACGTCTGGATCTCACAGGGGCAGAAGACGCCAATGGGCAGGTAAAGTGGAGTGGGAACATCAAACTGATATCGGAAGATAAACAAAAGAGGAGGGAGCCACCAGAGGCAACCCACTGGAAAGTAATATTCCAAAACAAGAGTGCCTTGCATTTGGGGACCAGCATTAACTTGGATTCTGGTTGAAAGCACTCAAAAAGAGGAAAGGATAGTGGGGGGGGGGAAATTGTGGGAATGGGGGCAGTTAGGGAGAGGTGCTTAAGTCCCCAGACCCAGGACAGCCACTCCTAGCACTGAGCCAGAGAGAGTGCGGCAGAGAAACCAGGTCTTGGTCCCTGAGCCACCAGCATGCATGAGAGTACATGGGGTCCAGCTCCCATGAGGGCCTGGGAGCCTCACCAGATGGCAGAAGCACAGACTTTTTGCATTCCCCACACAATCGTCGTGCCATGCTATCAGAGTCTGATTCACGTCCAGTGCCCTCCCTTGAGAGAGGTGCACACAGACTCCAGCCGGGCACTCTAGGACCCTGAAAGACCAGGCACTCCCAGTCCAGGCCAGCAGGAAAATTTCAGTGTGTGATCACAGCTTGGAACCTCTCTGGTGGTCTGGAGCTGCCCAGAAATCTGCCGCTGTTGTGGTTTTGGGTACAAGCAGGAGTTCCTGTGTCCCCAGGGACCGTGACTTGGAACGTGCTCTGCCAGCAGCAAAGGGGGAACTTAAGTGCTCTGCAGCACGCAGAGGGGAATAGACTGAGGCTTCTCTCTGATAGGGAGTTCTGGGTGCAGTTTGCTTTCCTCTAAACCTCCAAAAACTATCAAAAGCTGTCAAGGCGAGAGAGAAAAAAATCCAGAAAACAAAAGCCTGAAAAACCGATTTCCTCAGAGCCTACCCCCTTGAGTGGGGCGGGAGGACTTAACTCACGGAACATTGCCTAAAAACCCACGTGGCAGGCCCCTTCCCCAGAAAGCCAACCAGGGGAAAAAATAAAGATGACAAGAGAATAACGACCACTATTTCATAGATACAACTTTTATCTTTAATTCGTTCCCACTATGCTTGTTCATTTTTTATATAGATAATTTTAAGCTACTTACCATCACAGTGAGATATCCAGTGCATCAAATTCCATAATAACCTTCTAACCTGAATATTTTGATACATATACCAGTGTTTTTCTTTTGCTTTTCTATTTTTTAAATTTTTGTTTCGTTACGTTTAGTTTATTCTTTTTTATTTTAATTTTTAAATATTCATATAGAGTTAAACTTTAAGGTAATATCCTTTCCCCAATCAATGCTACCCCTATAGGTAAACCAATTTTTAATCCCCATTTATCATAGGAAAGTTGAGTCCTTTAACAAAGATATCAAGATACATCAAGGAAGAATGAAAATACGCTTCCTTGACCACAGTGAGAATTTATAACCACTCTCCCATCTTTTTCTTCTGCCAGTTTTTCTGTGTATTTGTGTTTGTCCTGATAGTATATAAATCTTATAATTGGGGTTCTTTTTGACGAGGTTCTTCCTTTCTGTTTGATATATATAAATATAAATAAATATATATATATATATATATATATATACACATATATACACACACATACATACATATATTTTTTAAATTTTTTCTCTCTTGTCATATACTCTTATCAGTTTTTTTGTTTGTCTGTTTTTGTTTGTATATTTCATAAATTTTACCCTGGGGCCATTTGGGCTGAGCTTTCTCTTTTATCATCCCTTTTTTTCCTGTCTCTCTCTCTTTCTTTTTTTTTTTTTTTTCTTTTTCTTTTCTTTTTTTCTCTCATTTGGGTGGGAAATCATGATTGCTCAGAAGCGTTCCAGGGAGCACCTTGACTGCACCACAATTGATACATCCAACTACATCCATTCAGTCATCTCTCACCAAAAGGTCTAGGAGGAGGAATGCCCAACAAAAGAAAAATACAGAGGATGGGCCTTCTACAACAGAGTTAATGGCTATCGACATAGATAATATGTCGGAAAAGGAATTCAGGCTAACAATAATCCAGGCAATAGCTAGGTTGGAGGAAGTCATGGATGACCAAACGGAATTGATTAGGGTAGAACTGAAAGCCAGGAGGGATGATGTACACAATGTTAGGGCAGATCTGAAAGCCACCAGGGATGATGTTCACAATGTTCTCAATGAGTTCCAATCAAATCTAAATTCTCTAGAGCAGGGGTAACTAGGCAGAAGAAAGAATTAGTGATCTGGAGGACAAACAGATAGAGAGAAAGGATCAGGCAGAAGCCTGGAACAAACAGCTCAGAAGCCACGAAAACAGAATCAGGAAAATAAATGCCATAAAACATTCCAACATCAGAAGGGGAGGAGAAAGAAAGAAGTCTAGAAGATATAGTGGAACAAGTTGTCTATGAAAATTTTCCCAATCTCGCGAATGGAACCAGCGTTCATGTACTAGAGGCAGAACGCTCTCCCTCCAAGATTATAGATTCTAAAAAAAAAAAAAAAAAGTCAAGGCACCTGATAGTAAAATTGAGAAATCATAGTTGAAGATCAAGTCCCTTGAAAGCCGGTAGGACAAAGAGACTCCTTACGTACAGAGGAAAACTCATCAGAATAATGTCAGACCTGTCCACAGAGACCTGGCAAGCCAGAAAGGCCTGGCAAGATATATTCAGGTCACTAAATTAGAAGAACATGCAGCCAAGAATACTTTATCCGGCAAGACTGACTTTCAAAATGGATGGAGAGAGAGAGTTTCCAAGAATGGCAAGGCTTAAAAGACTATGTAACAACCAAGCTGACAGTGCAAGAAATATTAAGTGGGGATTCTATAAAAGAGAAAAAAATCCTAAAAATATCATTGAAGAGAAATATAGAGACAATCTATAGAAAGAAAGACTTCAAAGGTAACACGATGTCAATAAAAATTAATCTATCAATAATTACTCTTAATGTCAATGGCCTAAATGTGCCCATAAAATGACACAGGGTTGCAGATTGGATAAAATGACAGGACCCATCCATATGTTGTCTACAAGAGACCCGTTTTGAACCTAAAGATACACCCAGGCTGAAAGTGAAGGGATGGAGAAGCATCTTTCATGCCAATGGGCCTCTAAAGAAGGCCGGGGTAGCGACTCTCATATCAGATAAATTAGATTTTAAAATAAAGACTGTAGTCAGATATACAGAAGGACACTACATAATTCTTAAAGGGTCTATCCACCAAGATGATCTAATAATTGTAAATATCTATGCCCCCAATATGGGAGTAGCCAATTACATAAGAAAACTAGTAATCAAGATAAAGAGTCATGTTGATATGAATACAATAATAGTAGGAGATCTTAACATGCCTCTTTCAGTAATAGATCACCCAAGCAGAAAATCAATAAAGAAACAAGAGCACTGAATGTAATATTGGATCAGATGGACCTAATAGATATATACAGAACATTCTACCCTAATACAACAGAATAAACATTCTTCTCAAGTGCATATGGAACCTTCTCCAGAATAGACCACATACTGGGTCACAAATTAGGACTCAACTGATACTAAAAGACTGATATTATTCTCTGCATATTCTCAGGTCACAATGCTTTGAAACCGGAGTTCAATCACAAGGAGAAGTTTGGAAGGAAGTCAAACACCTGGAAGCTAAAGAACACCTTACTTAAGAATGCTTGGATCAGGGGGCGCCTGGGTGGCTCAGTGGGTTAAGCCGCTGCCTTCAGCTCAGGTCATGATCTCAGGGTCCTGGGATCGAGTCCCACATCGGGCTCTCTGCTCAGTGGAGAGCCTGCATCCCTTCCTCTCTCTCTGCCTGCCTCTCTTGTGATTTCTCTCTGTCAAATAAATAAATAAAATCTTAAAAAAAAAAAGAATGCTTGGATCAACCAGGAGATCACAGAACAACTGAAACAATTCATGAAAACGAATGAGAATGAAGACATTTCGGTCCAAAACCTATGGGATACAGCAAAGGCGGTCCTCTCGGGTAAATACATAGCCATCCAAGTCACCCTCAAAAAATTTGAAAAATGCAGAATACACCAGCTGGCTCTACACCTTAAAGAACTGGAGAATCAACAATAAATTAAACCACCTCCACACATAAGAAGGGAAATAATCAAGATTAGAGCAGAGATCAATGAGATAGAAACTAGAGATATAGTAGAACATATCGATGAAACTACAAGCTGGTTTTTTTTAAAGAATCAATAAGATCGATAAACCAGGAGGAGGAGTCAAGATGGCGGAGAAGTAGCAGCCTGAGACTACATCAGGTAGCAGGAGATCAGCTCGATAGCTTATCTAAACATTGCAAACACCTACAAATCCAACGGGAGAGCGAAGAGAAGAAGAAAAGCAACTCTAGAAACAGAAAATCAACCACTTTCTGAAAGGTAGGACTGGCGGAGAAGTGAATCTAAAACGACGGAAAGATAGACCGCGAGGGGAGGGGCCGGCTCCCGGCAAGCGGCGGAGCAACGAAGCACACAATCAGGACTTTTAAAAGTCTGTTCCACTGAGGGACATTGCTCCAGAGGCTAAACCGGGGTGAAGCCCACGCGGGGTCAGCGTGGCCCCAGGCCCCGCAGGGTCACAGAAGGATCGGGGGTGTCAGAGTGTCAGAGAGCTCGCAGGTATTAGAACAGAGAAGCTGGCTGCAGAGACAGAGCCGAGGACTGAATTCTCAGCTCGGGGTTACCTTGAATTGGTCGCGGGCTGGGTGAGCTCGGAGCGTGGCTAGAGGCTGGGGATACGGGAGTGATTGGGTGCTGTCCTCTGGGGGCGCACTGAGGAGTGGGGCCCCAGGTTCTCGGCTCCTCCGAGCCAGAGACTGGGAGGCCTCCATTTTCATTCCCGTCCTCCAGAACTCTACAGAAAGCGTTCAGGGAACAGAAGCTCCCAAAAGCGAACCCGAGCCGATTACTTAGTCCGGCCGCCGGTAAGGGCGGTGCAATCCCGCCTCAGGCAAAGACACTTGAGAGTCACTACAACAGGCCCCTCCCCCAGAAGATCAACAAAATATCCAGCCAGGACGAAGTTCATTTATCAAGGAGAAAGCAGGTTCAATTCCTAAGACAGCAGAGCAATTCCAGATGAGGAGAAAGCAAAGCACGGAACTCCTGGCTTTCTCCCCATGATTCTTTAGTCTTGCGGCTACTTCAATTTTTTTTTTTCAATTTTTTTTTCTTTTTTCTTTTTTCTTCTTCTGCTAAATTTTTTAAAACTTTTACCTTTTTCTTTTTAACGTTTTTTGACTAGTTCATCTAAATATATATATTTTTCCTTTCTTTTTTATATTTTTTATTTGTTTTATTTTTTAAATTTTTTTCTTTTTTTTTCCATTTTTTTCTTTTTTTTTTTTTTCAGAAACTGTTTTTATCCCCTTTCTCCCCCCACAATTCGGGGTCTCTTCTCATTTGGTTACAGCGCTTTTTTCTGGGGTCTTTCCCACCCTTTTAGTAGTTTATTTGCTCCTTCATATCCTCTTATCTGGACAAAATGACAAGGCGGAAAAAATCACCACAAGCAAAAGAACAAGAGACAGTACCGAAAGCTAGGGACCTAATCAACACAGACATTGGTAATATGTCAGATCAAGAGTTCAGAATGACGATTCTGAACATTCTAGCCGGGCTTGAAAAAGGCATGGAAGATATTAGAGAAACCCTCTCTGGAGATATTAAAGCCCTTTCTGGAGAAATTAAAGAACTAAAATCTAACCAAGTTGAAATCAAAAAAGCTATTAATGAGGTGCAATCAAAAACGGAGGCTCTCACTGCTAGGATCAATGAGGCAGAAGAAAGAATTAGTGATATAGAAGAACAAATGACAGAGAATAAGAAACCGAGCAAAAGAGGGACAAACAGCTACTGGACCATGAGGGGAGAATTCGAGAGATAACTGACACCATAAGACAAAACAACATTAGAATAATTGGGATTTCAGAAGAAGAAGAAACAGAGAGGGGATCAGAAGGTCTATTGGAGAGAATCATTGGAGAGAATTTCCCTAATATGGCAAAGGGAACAAGCATCAAAATCCAGGAGGTGCAGAGAACCCCCCTCAAAGTCAACAAGAATAGGTCCACACCCCATCACCTAATAGTAAAATTTACAAGTCTTAGTGACAAAGAGAAAATCCTGAAAGCAGCCCGAGAAAAGAAGTCTGTAACATCCAATGGTAAAAATATTAGATTGGCAGCAGACTTATCCACAGAGACCTGGCAGGCCAGAAAGAGCTGGCATGATATATTCAGAGAACTCAACGAGAAAAACATGCAGCCAAGAATACTCTATGCAGCTAGGCTATCATTGAAAATAGAAGGAGAGATAAAAACTTCCAGGACAAACAAAAACTGAAAGAATTTGCAAACACCAAACCAGCTCTACAGGAAATATTGAAAGGGGTCCTCTAAGCAAAGAGAGAGCCTAAAAGTAGTAGATCAGAAAGGTAGAGAGACAATATACAGTAACAGTCACCTTACAGGCTAATAATGACACTAAATTCATATCTCTCAATAGTTACCCTGAATGTTAATGGGCTAAATGCCCCAATCAAAAGACACAGGGTATCAGAATGGATAAAAAAACAAAACCCATCAGTATGTTGCCTACAAGAAACTCATTTTAGACGCGAAGACACCTCCAGATTTAAAGTGAGGGGGTGGAAAACAATTTATCATGCTAATGGGCATCAGAAGAAAGCTGGGGTGGCAATCCTTATATCAGATCAATTAGATTTCAAGCCAAAGACTATAATAAGAGATGAGGAAGGACACTATATCCTACTCAAAGGGTCTGTCCAACAAGAAGATCTAACCATTTTAAACATCTATGCCCCTAACGTGGGAGCAGCCAACTATATCAACCAATTAATAACAAAATCAAAGAAACACATCAATAATAATAAAATAATAGTAGGGGAATTTAACACTCCCCTCACTGAAATGGACAGATCATCCAAGCCAAAGATCAACAAGGAAATAAAGGCCTTAAATGACACACTGGACCAGATGGACATCACAGATATATTCAGAACAGTTCATCCCAAAGCAACAGAATACACATTCTTCTCTAGTGCACAAGGAACCTTCTCCAGAATAGATCACATCCTGGGTCACAAATCAGGTCTCAACCGGTATCAAAAGATTAGGATTATTTCCTGCATATTTTCAGACCACAATGCTCTGAAGCTAGAAAACAATCACAAGAGGAAAGCTGGAAAGAACCCAAATACATGGAGACTAAACAGCATCCTTCTAAATAATGAATGGGTCAACCAGGAAATTATAGATGAATTGAAAAAATTCATGGAAACAAATGATAATGAAAACGCAACAGTTCAAAATCTGTGGGACACAGCAAAGGCAGTCCTGAGAGGAAAATATATAGCGGTACAAGACTTTCTCAAGAAACAAGAAAGGTCTCAAGTACACAACCTAACCCTACACGTAAAGGAGCTGGAGAAAGAACAAGAAAGAAACCCTAAACCCAGCAGGAGAAGAGAAATCATAAAGATCAGAGCAGAAATCAATGAAATAGAAACCAAAAAAACAATAGAAAAAATCAATGAAACTAGGAGCTGGTTCTTTGAAAGAATCAATAAGATTGATAAACCCCTGGCCAGACTCATCAAAAAGAAAAGAGAAAGAACTCAAATAAATAAAATCCTGAATGAAAGAGGAGAGATCACAACTAACACCAAAGAAATACAGACAATTATAAGAACATACTATGAGCAACTCTACGCCAACAAATTGGACAATCTGGAAGAAATGGATGCATTCCTAGAGACATATAAACTACCACAACTGAACCAGGAAGAAATAGAAAACCTGAACAGGCCCATAACCAGTAAGGAGATTGAAACAGTCATCCAAAATCTCCAAACAAACAAAAGCCCAGGGCCAGACGGCTTCCCAGGGGAATTCTACCAAACATTTAAAGAAGAACTAATTCCTATTCTCCTGAAACTGTTCCAAAAAATAGAAATGGAAGGAAAACTTCCAAACTCATTTTATGAAGCCAGCATCACCTTGATCCCAAAACCAGACAAGGATCCCACCAAAAAAGAGAACTACAGACCAATATACTTGATGAACACAGATGCAAAAATGCTCGCCAAAATACTAGCCAATAGGATTCAACGGTACATTAAAAGGATTATTCACCATGATCAAGTGGGATTTATTCCAGGGCTGCAGGGTTGGTTCAACATCCGCAAATCAATCAATGTGATACAACACATTAATAAAAGAAAGAACAAGAACCATATGATACTCTCAATAGATGCTGAAAAACCATTTGACAAAGTACAGCATCCCTTCCTGATCAAAACTCTTCAAAGTTTAACGATAGAGGGCACATACCTCAATATTATCAAAGCCATCTATGAAAAACCCACCGCAAATATCACTCTCAATGGAGAAAAACTGAAAGCTTTTCCGCTAAGGTCAGGAACACGGCAGGGATGTCCATTATCACCACTGCTATTCAACATAGTACTAGAAGTCCTAGCCTCAGCAATCAGACAACAAAAAGAAATTAAAGGCATCCAAATTGGTAAAGAAGAAGTCAAACTATCACTCTTTGCAGATGATATGATACTATATGTGGAAAACCCAAAAGACTCCACTCCAAAGCTGCTAAAACTTCTCCAGGAATTCAGTAAAGTGTCAGGATATAAAATCAATGCACAGAAATCAGTTGCATTTCTGTACACCAACAACAAGACTGAAGAAAGAGAAATTAAGGAGTCAATCCCATTTACAATTGTACGCAAAACTATAAGATACTTAGGAATAAACCTAACCAAAGTGACTACTAATCTATACACAGAAAATTATAAAGTACTCATGAAAGAAATTGAGGAAGACACAAAAAAATGGAAAAATGATCCTTGCTCCTGGATTGGAAGAATAAATATTGTGAAAATGTCTATGCTACCTAAAGCAATCTACACATTTAATGCAATCCCTATCAAAATACCATCCATTTTTTTCAAAGAAATGGAACAAATAATCCTAAAATTTATATGGAACCAGAAAAGACCTCGAATAGCCAAAGGAATATTGAAAAGGAAAGCCAAAGTTGGTGGCATCCCAATTCCGGACTTCAAGCTCTATTACAAAGCTGTCATCATCAATACAGCATGGTACTGGCACAAAAACAGACCACATAGATCAGTGGAACAGAATAGAGAGCCGAGAAATCGACCCTCAACTCTATGGTCAACTAATCTTCGACAAAGCAGGAAAGAATGTCCAATGGAAAAAAGACAGCCTCTTCAATAAATGGTGCTGGGAAAATTGGACAGCCACATGCAGAAAAATGAAATTGGATCATTTCCTTACACCACACACGAAAATAGACTCCAAATGGATGAAGGACCTCAATGTGAGAAAGGAATCCATCCAAATCCTTGAGGACAACACAGGCAGCAACCTCTTCGACCTCAGCCGTAGCAACATCTTCCTAGGAACAACGCCAAAGGCAAGGGAAGCAAGGGCAAAAATGTACTATTGGGATTTCAAGATCAAAAGCTTTTGCTCAACAAAGGAAACAGTTCACAAAACCAAAAGACAACTGACAGAATGGGAGAAGATATTTGCAAACGACATATCAGATAAAGAGCTAGTATCAAAACTCTATAAGGAACTTAGAAAACTCAACACCCAAAGAACAAACAATCCAATCAAGAAATGCGCAGAGGACATGAACAGACATTTCTGCAAAGAAGACATCCAGATGGCCAACAGACACATGAAAAAGTGCTCCACGTCACTCGGCATCAGGGAAATACAAATCAAATCCACAATGAGATGTCACCTCACACCAGTCAGAATGGCTAAAATTAACAAGTCAGGAAATGACAGATGCTGGCGAGGATGCGGAGAAAGGGGAACCCTCCTCCACTGTTGGTGGGAATGCAAGCTGGTGCAACCACTCTGGAAAACAGCATGGAGGTTCCTCAAAATGTTGAAAATAGAACTACCCTATGACCCAGCAATTGCACTACTGGGTATTTACCCTAAAGATACAAACATAGTGATCCGAAGGGGCACATGTACCCGAATGTTTATAGCAGCAATGTCTACAATAGCCAAACTATGGAAAGAACCTAGATGTCCATCAACAGATGAATGGATAAAGAAGATGTGGTATATATACACAATGGAATACTATGCAGCCATCAAAAGAAATGAAATCATGCCATTTGCGACGACGTGGATGGAACTAGAGCGTATCATGCTTAGTGACATAAGTCAATCGGAGAAAGACAACTATCATATGATCTCCCTGATATGAGGACATGGAGAAGCAACATGGGGGTTAGGGGGATAGGAGAAGAATAAATGAAACAAGATGGGATTGGGAGGGAGACAATTCATAAATGACTCTTAATCTCACAAAACAAACTCGGGGTTGCTGGGGGGAGGTGGGATTCGGAGAGGGGGAGGGGGCTATGGACATTGGGTAGGGTATGTGCTATCGTGAGTGCTGTGAAGTGTGTAAACCTGGCGATTCACAGACCTGTACCCCTGGGGATAAAAAATACATTATATGTTTATAAAAAAAAAAATTTGGAAGGGGAGGCGAACCATAAGAGACTATGGACTCTGAAAAACAACCTGAGCGTTTTGAAGGGTCAGGGGTGGGAGGTTGGAGGAACAGGTGGTGGGTAATGGGGAGGGCACGTTTTGCATGGAGCACTGGGTGTTGTGCAAAAAGAATGAATACTGTTACGCTGAAAAAATAAATAAAATGGAAAAAAATATTCAAAAAAACTAAGCAAATAAAAGAAAAAAAACTGAAAAAAAAAAAAAAGATCGATAAACCATTGGCCACACTAATCCAAAGAAAAGAGAGAAAGCTCAAATTAATAAAATTATGAATGAAAAGGAAGAGATCACAACTAATACCTAGGATATAGAAACAATAATCAGAAGTTATTATCAACAGTCATATGCCAATAATTTATGCAACCAGGAGTAAATAGATGAATTCCTGAAAAACCATAAACTTCCCAAATCGAAATAGGAGTAAATTGACAACCTGAATAGACCAATATCTAGTAACGAGATTGAAGCAGTGAAGAAAAACCTCCCCAAAAACAAGAGCCCAGGACCTGACAGATTCCCTGGGGAATTATTCCAAACTTTTAAAGAAGAAATTAAACGTATTCTCCTGAAGGTGTTTCAAAAAATTGAAGCAGAAGTAAAACTTCCAGACACTTTCTATGAAGCCAGAATTACCCTGATCCCCAAACCAGGCAAAGAGCCCACAAAAAAGGAAAATTTCTGTCCAATATCACTGATGAATATGGATGCTAATATTCTCAACAAGATCCTAGCCAAGAGGATCCAACAGCACATTAAAAAGATTATCCACCATGACCAACTAGGATTAATCCCTGGGTTACAAGGATGATTCAACATTAGCAAGTCTATCAATGTGATAGGACAAATCAATAAGAGGAGAGAGAAAACGACCTGGTCCTCTCAATTGATACAGAAAAACATTTGACAAAATACAGCATCAATTCCTGATTAAAACGCTTCAAAGTATAGGGATAGAGGGAACATTCCTGAACTTCATAAAATCTATGAAACACCCACAGCAAATATCATCCTCAGTGGGAAAAAGCTTTCAGCTTTCCCGTTGAGATCAGGAACACGACAAGGATGCCCACTCTCACCACTCTTGTTCAACATAGTATTAGTAGTCCGAGAAATGGCAATCAGACAACAAAGAGAAATAAAAGGTATCCAAATTGGCAATAAAGAAATCAAACTCTCTCTCCACAGATGACATGATTCTTTATATGGAAAACCCAAAAGACCTCATCCCCAAACTTCTAGAACTCATACAGCAATTCAGTAACGTGGCACGATACAAAGTCAATGGACAGAAATCAGTGGCTTTCTTATACACTAACAATGAAAATACAGAAAGGGAAATTAGAGAATTGGTCCCATTTACTATAGCACCAAGAACCATAAGATACCTGGGAATAAACCTAACCAAAGAGGTAAAGGATCTGTACTCGAGGAACTACAGAACACTCATGAAAGAAATTGAAGAAGACACAAAAAGAAGGAAGACCATTCCATGTTTTTGGATAGAAAGAATAATCATTGTTAAAATGTCTATACTGCCTATAGCAATCTATAATTTTAATGCCATTCCAATCAAAATTCCACCGGTAGTTTTCAAAGAGCTAGAGCAAATAATATTAAAATTCGTATGGAGTCAGAAGAGACCCGAATACCTAAGGAAATGTTGAAAAACAAAAACAAAACTGTGGGCATCACGTTACCTGATTTCAAGCTTTACTACAAAGCTGTGATCACCATGAAAGCATGGTACTGGCATAAAAAAGACACAAAGGACAGTGCAACAGAGTAGAGAGCCCAGATAAGGACCCTCAACTCTATGGTCAAATCATCTTCAACAAAGCAGGAAAAATATACAGTGGAAAAAATTCTCTTCAATAAATGGTGCTGGGAAAATTGGACAGCTATTTGTAGAAGAATTAAACTTGACCATTCTCTTACACTGTACAAAAAGATAAACTAGAAATGGATTAAAGACATCAACATGAGACAGGAATTCATCAGAATCCTAGAGGAGATCATAGGCAGTAACCTCTTTGATATCAGCCACAGCAACTTCTTTCAAGATATCTCTCCAAAGGCAAAGGAAACAAAAGCGAAAATGAACGTTTGAGACTTCATCAATAACAAAAGCTTCTGCACAGCAAAGGAAACAGTCAACAAAACAACGAGGCAACCCACGGAATGGGAGAAGATATATGCAAATGACAGTACAGACAAAAGGTTGATATCCAGGATCTATAAAGAACTTCTCAAACTCAACACACACAAAAGAGATAATCATATAAAAAATGGGCAGAAGATACGAACAGACACTTCTCCAATGAAGACATACAAATGGCTATCAGACACATGAAAAAATATTCATCATCATTAGCCATCAGGGAGATTCAAATTAAAACCACATTGAGATACCACCTTACACCAGTTAGAATGGCCAAAATTAGCAAGACAGGAAACAATGTGTGTTGGAGACATTGTGGAGAATGAGGAACCCTCTTGCACTCTTGGTGGGAATGCAAGTTGGTGCAGCCACTTTGGAGAACAGTATGAAGATTCCTCAGGAAATTAAAAATAGAGCTTCCCTATGACCCTGCAATTGCACTACTGTGTATTTACCACAAAGATATAGATGTAGTGAAAAGAAGGGTCATCTTTACCCCAATGATTATAGCAGCTGTGGCCATGGTCGCCAAACTGTGGAAAGAACCAAGATGCCCTTCAACAGACGAACGGATAAGGAAGATGTGGTCCATATACACAGTGGAGTATTATGCCTGCATCAGAAAGGATGACTACTCAACTTTTAGAGCAACATGGACGGGACTGGAAGAGATTATGCTGAGCAAAGTAAGTCAAGCAGACGGAGTCAAGTATCATATGGTTTCACTTGTTTGTGGAGCATAGCAAATAACATGGAGGATATAGGGAGATGAAGAGGAGAAGGGCGTTGAGGGAAATTGGAAGGGGAGGTGAACCATGGGGGACTATGGACTCTGAAAAACAATCTGAGGGTTTTGAAGGGGCGGGGGGTGGGAAGTTGAGGAGCCAGGTGGTGGGAATTAAGGAGCGCATGTATCGCATGGATCACTGGGTTTGATGCAAAAACAATGAATTCTTTTATGCTGAAAAAAAATAATTAATATAGATTGGCACGTATGGGAAGAGAAAGAGATGAGGAAAAGAGGATAGAGTGGGATAAAGAAAGGAAATCTCTTCTCTACTGAAGAAAGCCAGTAATAAGTATAGAAGGAATGATTGAATTAGAAAATCAAATTTTTTAACCCCAACCTAAAAACAAATTCTGGCAAAAATCACTGATGTATGCTAAAGTTATTAGGTTGATCAGAAAGAGAAAACTTACCTGATACCAAGGTGTTAACCCCTTAACAATGCAAATGGTAAAGTATATCTTTATAATCTGACTGTCGGGGTGCCTGAGTGGCTCAGTGGGTTAAAGTCTCTGCCTTCGGCTCAGGTTATGATCTTGGGCTCCTGGGATCAAGTCCCACATTGTGCTCTCTGCTCAACAGGGAGCCTCCTTCCTCCTCACTCTATGCCTTCCTCTCTGCTTATATGTGATCTCTCCCTCTGTCAAATAAATAAATAAAATCTTAAAAATAGGAAAAGTGTTTAACAACAGGGATGCACAAGAGGATGAAAAACAGACCAAAAAACTGGTTAAGGTTTTGACATTACATGAGGCGGGAAGGAGACAGGGGGAAAGAGGTCAATAGAAAAGGGAAAGGCAGGTAGGGGATGGTAAATGGAAGGAAAAGCCTAAGTACAGAGGAGGCAGCCTGGAAGACTTAGATTTAGATCAGTGCACTTACTGTAAGGAGAAAGGACACCGGGCCAAAGAGTGCCCCCAAAAGAAGACGGCAATGCTCGCCACCGGAGACTGAAGGGGCCGTGGTTCAGAGTATTCCCTAACCTCGGATAAAAATTAAAGTGGAGTGGAAATCAACTGATTTTTTTGGTGGACATGGGAGCCCAACTTTCATCATTACTTAAACCTATGTCAAAACTATCTGGAGAGGAAGTCTGGGTACAAGGAGCAAATGGCAAAGAAAGACATAAATGGACAACAGAGAGGATTTAAATTTGGCCTCGGGAGTGGTTTAACACTGATTTTTGGTCCTCTGTAATGCCCCAAATAACTTGATGGGAATTGATCTCCTCCACAAGTTACAGGCTGGCATTCAGTTCTCAGAAGGAGACATGACTGTAACCTTAGGACAACCCACTGTGCAGCAGTATGGCAGTAGTAGATGAATACCCCCTTTAGGAGCCAGTCTAAAAACCAGAGTAGACAAAGGGGGTGAGCCTTCACCAAACCCTATAGGTAGAATTTCCCAAAGTCTGGGCAGAAGGGAAGCCCCCTGGCTTGGCCCAGAGAGAGCCTCTAGTGAAGATACAATGAAAAGTGATGGTTACAACTGTTCGCGTCCAGCTGTTCTCTCCAGTCGGAAAGCAAAGGAAGGGATCAGAAAACACACTCACTGCCTCCGAGGAGACAGGATCCTAGTTTCTTGCAAATCTCCATGGAACACATCTTTGCTGCCCATCAAAAAGGCTGAGACTGGGTAAGACTGACACGTTCAGAACTTGCGGGAAGTTAATAAATGAAGATATGCACCCGACGGTGTCTAACCCCTATACCCTTCTCTCCTTCCTGGACCCCAGAAGAACTGTGTATACCGTCTTAGATCATGACCCATCAGCACGAGACTCCCTGTCAACTCAGTCCCTTGGACACTTTGCCCCAGAGCCACCAGATCGAAACTGCCATGTTCCTGGGCTGCAGTGGTAATCTGAGTTGGGATTTCCAGGCATCCATGAGGAGAGCTCTGCTATCAAACCTTTCCATATGTGGGACCCTGGAGCCATCCAACTTGACTCCACCTGTCCCACAGAAGGAAACCGTGCTGTTTGGAGTAGCTCACAAGCCCCAGCATGGGAAAACCTCTAAGGTCTCATGAGGCCTGCATTAGATGGCCATCATGGACATGAACTCCACCATGAGTGAATATCTGACACTAGCCCTTATTCAGGTGCTGGAGATCTCGAATCAGCCACTGCACAGTGGAACTGCCACACTGCTCGGCATTGAAATGAACCATACCTTGTGTTTCCAGACTTCCATCCTCACAATCCTGGCCTGCAAGTCCTCCAGATTGGGAATTCTGGAGCCACAATGCAGCCTCCTGCCTGCCCATCGGAAAGAAGAAGGGCCCTAGGAGTCTGCCCAGAATCCCCACATGAGGATCCACCTGCACAGCCCTTGATGGCACCCCAATATCCTAGGCTGCCCTGTGAACTATTGCTCTGTCTGACACAGCCTGAGCCCCGACCCCCTGTCAGCCACCCAGACAGCAGTCCCCATATCCTGCAGGTGGGATCTCCGTGGCCTGAGGCCATCATCTCTACAAAACCTGGGTGTTCAGGCATCCGTCCCCAGACCTTAGCTCTAATCCCGGCTTATGGGGGAACCTGAAGCATAAAAGAGTACTCCTCCTTCCCCATGGCTGGAAGCCTTAATGTGGGGATGTGTGTCAAACCCTCAGAGTTGGAGTCAGCTGCATGGCCAATGAGACCACGCCCACACAGGAGGGCAGCCCTGGGCACAAACATGCATTGTGTCTCTCAGCCTGCGCCTGCTATCAACCAAGCCCCCTCACTTGCTGGTCCAGGAGTCTGCATCTCAGACATGCGATGGCCCTAGGCCCAAAACCTGACCCTCAGTCGGGTTCTCCAGGTGCCCTGACCCAGAACTCATCTCTGGAATCCCTGTTTTTGTGGGACCCCTGATACGGAAAACAGCACTCTTCCCTTCCCCCAGAAAGACACCAAACTCTTGGGAACTGGGGGAGAATCCCCACAGAGGAAGAATCTCCCATGTCTCCATGAGGCCACCCCTCCATTCTGTGGCCATCCAAGACACACAATCAAGATAGAAAGCCTGTGCTCCTGCCTCCCAGTCGCCCTAATTTCAAATCTCGTGGAGCTGCCCTCAGGGCCTCTTCCTGAGGTCCTCAAAGTATCCAGGGCTCTGGGACCATGACCTGAGCCAAAAGCAGAGGCTTAACCCACTGAGCCACCCAGGTGCCCTGGAAAATTTTTCTTAAGTAATCTGAAACTTACAGTGATGTAAAAGTAGTCATTTGCAAAATAATCAAGGTATTCAACTCTTTTTATATGAACCCTCTGATACCAAGAGGTCTCATCAAGTATTCTTTCTTCCATGGCAATCAGTCATTTACATAAGTTCAATAAGAATCTCTTACCCTTGTAATAGAACACCCCTGGAAAAACTGGCTATTTTACCAAGGCTTTGACTGGAGTGTCATATTTGAAAAGACTCATATATGACTAGACAGCTTAAAGGAACAAAGGTTGACTTTATAAAACCTGGAACCATAAAGCCCTTTGGAACTGTTGGCCTGATACCTTGCTTACAGAGTTCCCAGCAGCCAGACCAGGTGTGTAAAGGATGTTACATCCTGGCAGGTGCAGGAATCTCAGGATACTTTGAGGACCTCAGGAAGAGTTATTTGCCCAGATCTACGGGTATTGCAGGCATGTCTGATGGCAAATACGTAGCTTGGCTTCTGGCCTGGAGAGGCTACTAGAAGTTCAACCTAGAGATTCCTTATGATAAGTTCCAGTAAAGCAGATTCTAACAGATTTATATGATCACTCACTGTTCTTGCTGAGCTTATGTAAATAATTATGACACATGAGTTAAAACTGAGCATGTTTTTCAAATAAATTAGTCCTGATTTGGCTGAATCTGGAAATGAGGGTTATTTTAGAGAGAAAAATTATGTTTTAATAACACACCTTTATGGATGTTAAATTCTACATTTCATTGTCTTTAAATGTTTGTTTATCTGAGCTAGACAACTTGAGGTAAACTTCAGGGAATTTGCACGTAGCTCATTTAGATGATCTTTCTTTGCCAGTCAGTCAGCCCCAAATATAGGGAACATCAGAAAATTGAAGGATTTGAAGGGAAGAATCTGACAGTTAGTGGGAATAGCAGAAAAGGTGTTTAACAACAGAGATGCATAAGAAGATGAAAAACAGACAAAAAAACTGGTTAAGATTTTGGCATTACATGTTGCGGGAAGGAGACGGGGGAAAGAGGTCAGTGGAAAAGGGAAAGGCAGGAAGGGGGTGGTAAATGGAAGGAAAAGCCTCAGTACAGAGGATGCAGGCTGGAAGAATTAAATTTATATCCGGACAGTTACTGTAAGGGAAACGGACTTTGGGCCAAAGAGTGCCCCAAAAGGAAGATGGCAATGCTGGCCACCAGAGACTGAATGTTCCGTGGATCAGAGCCCCTCCATGAACCTTGGGTAAAAATTAAAGTGGAGTGGAAATCAATTCATTTTTTTTTGGTGGACATGGGAGCCCAATTTTCATCATGACTTAAAGCTATGTGAAAACTATCTGGAGAGGAAGTCTGGGTACAAGAAGCAAATGGCACAGAGAGACATAAATGGACAACAGAGAGGACTTTAGATTTGGCCTCGGGAGTAGTTAAACACTGATTTTTGGTCCTCCTTTATGCCCCAAATAACTTGATGGGAAGAGATTTCCTCCACAAGTTACAGGCTGGCATTCAGTTATCAAAAGGACACATGACTCTAACCTTGGGATAACCCACCATGCACATGCTTATGGCAGCAGAAGATGAATATCTCCTTTATAAGCCAGTCTCAAAACCAGAGTAGACAAAGAGAGGAGCCTTCTGCAAATATGAAAGGTCAAATTTGCCAAAGTCTGGGCAGAAGGGAAGCCCCCTGGCTTGGCCAAGGGACAGCCTCCAGTGGTGGTACAATTAAAAGCGGCAGCTATGGCTGTTCGAGTCTGGCAGTACTACCTCCTTCGGGAAGCAAAGGAGGGGATCAGAAAACAGATTAACCGCCTCTGAGGAGATGGGATTCTAGTTCCATGTAAATTTCCATGGAACACACCTTTGCTGCCCATCAAAAAGGACAAGACTGGGGAATACCGCCTCGTTCAGGACTTGTGGGAAGTTAATAAATGGGTTGAAGATATCTACCCGACCGTGTCTATCCCTTAGACCCTAATCTCCCTCCTGGACCCCAGAAGAACTGTGTATACTGTCTAAGATCTCAAGGATGCATTTTTCTGCATATCTTTAGCAAAGGAATCTCAATCCCTTTTTATTTTGGTGGTCTGACCGACAAGAAGTGTTCCAAGGCCAGCTCACCTGGACAAGGCTTCCCCAAGGATTCAAGAATTCACCCACTATATTCGATGAGGCACTACACAAGGATTTGCATGAGTACAGAACCTGCAATCCAGGAGTCACTCTGTTACACTATGTTGATTACTTGCTGAGAGCTTCTGAGGACTATGAGTCATGCTTGCAGGGGAAAAGAGCTCTCTTACAGACTCTGCAGGAAAAAGGGTATTGGGTGTCAGGAAGGAAAGCACAGCTCTGTCAGGGCCACGCCACTTACCTAGGTATTGATCCTCACCAGGGCGTTCACTGTCTGAGTCCAGGAAACTGGTGATCACCCGATACCCCTGCCCCACCACTTCCTGACAAGTGAGGGAGTTTCTTGGGAACTCTGGATGGCAACACTGCCACACGGAACATCAGCTCAAAAAGAGGAGCTGATTGCACTCACCAAAGCACTCCATATGGCCAAAGGTAAAACCACCAACATCTATATGGACAGAAGGTACACCTTTGCTACTCTCCATATTCATGGGACTATTTATAAAGAAAGGGGCCTATTAATAGCAGAAGGAAAAGGAATTAAAAACAGAGGAGAAATAATTTCGCTCCTCCAGGTTATTTGGGACCCAAAAGATGTGGCCGTTATGCATTGCCCAGGACACTAAAAGGGTACTCAACTGATTTCAAAAGGAAACCAATTGGCAGATCGAGCCGCAAAGCAAGCAGCCCAAGAAACTGTGCAAGAGCTGGTTATCCTCCCAGCTCCAGCCCTACCAGAAAAACTGGACTATATACAAGGGCTGGTCAGGCCAGGTAGAGACAGCCAATCAGTGGGGCACATATATATCTACTAAGCTGAACTGTAGTTCAATTGACCCCATATATGTGACCTAACATGACTGTGCAGTTTTCTCTGTTTACTGCAAACACATTGGCCACCTGTGTATAGCCTGGCTAACCTACCTCTCTAAAAGTTAGTCTGTGAGGCTGGGAGGGGTCGGCTCCTTGCAAGAGACAGCTTTGACTGGTCAGTTTGATTCTTGATGCGTAAAGTGAAAAAAAGTTTTGCTTGACCTTTGCTTTGTATCAGTCTTGCTGCTTTGATCACAGACCCTAACAGTGTTCTGTTTGGTGCCTCAGAAAACCCCCATATGCTGGTATTTGAAACCAGGCCTCTGAGGAGAGAAGCCTGGAAACCAAAGCAAAGGTTCAGATTAGGGCCTAGGATCGGTTCAATCTTCTGTCTCTGGTGACCTCTGTCTGCATGTCCGAATGGAGGAAGCAGTTCAATTTGTCCCTGCTTGTCCAGGGCGGGGTACACTATTGGGTTGGCCTCGGGGAGTTGGAGGTTTCTCCTAATCTGTAGGGTTGTGGCCAATGGAATGGGCAGAGTTTCCTTGGAGAGGACAGGCACAGTCCTATGGTGTACTTCCAGGGGGAGTATCCTGGAGGGTGTGTGGGCAAGGGATTTGGGACAGAAGTCTGAAAACAAAACTCAGCCTAGGTTTGGGTCCGAGGGCAAGGCAGGCCCAATCTACAGACCATGAGGGGATCTCCTCAGTATATGAAATAAGTGTGTGAGGCAGTTGCTCAGGCTCTTGTCTCTGGATTTTGTGTCAAGAATAGCCACAGAATATAGGGGTGACCTTACGGACGTGAAAGAGTCTCCCTCTCCCAAGACTTGGGGGTCATTCTGTGGGAAGGGAGGAGTCCTGTTTTTGCCTCAGGAGTCCCTACAAAAGAAGAAATCCAGAGAAGAGCCCTGAGTAGGTGCGAATGGAAAACCCGGTCCCTGGTTAGGATTGAGGGCTTAGGGGTTCTTGGTCCAGCCACTGAGAGGCTTTGCCTGAGCTCGGGTCTCTCCTTGAGTGTTACAATGGATGTTTGTACCCAAGGTGTCCCTCAAGCATGGGCGTGGCCTCATGGGCCATGCTGATTTCTCCTACCCTGAAGGTTGGACACCATGCCAACAGCAAGGTCTCTAGCCATGGGGATGGAGGAGTTCTGATTTCTGCATCAGGTTCACACCTGTGCAGTGATTGAAGATAAGTTATAGGTTCTGAAGCCTGAAAAGCCAGGTTGGGAAGAGATGACGGCCTAAGGCCATGGCCAGTCAGATGAGATGGGTGTGCGGCCAGCTGTCTGGGTGTCGGTTGGGAGGTCTGTGCTCAGGCTGTAAGAGACAAAACATTAGTGCCCAGGGTAGCCTATATCATGGGGGTGCAGTCGAGTGACGTGCAGGTTGATCCTCATTTGGGGTTTCTGGGCAGCCCCATAGGGCAACGTTTTTCTTCTGGTGGGCAAGCAGAGTGCTGCGTTGTAGCTCCAGAATTCCCAATCTGGAGGACTTGTGGGCCAGGAGTGTGAGGGCAGAAGTCTGAGAATACAAGTTAGGGTTAGGTTTCGGGGCAAGGGCACGGCAGGCCCACTCTGCAGACACTGAATCGAGATCTCCTGCATCTGAATTCAAGGCAAGGATCAGACGTGGCTCAGGTTGGAGTTTGTGTCCATCATGGCCCTGTCAAGAAGGGCAGGGGTGCTCATCAGGCCATGGAGGTTTCCCCACGCTGGGAGTTGTGAGCTGCTCCAAACCACAAGGATTCCGTCTGTGGGACACTCTTGTCCTGTTGGATGGGTCCAGGACGCCCCATGCCGTGAGACTCGAGAGCAGGGTTCTAAGGATGGAGGCCTGGGTACCCCACCTCACATTCCCATTGTCTCCTAGTGACAAGGCAGGTTTTATCTGTTGGCTCTGGGGGAGCTACCCAGTGGGCTGACTTGAAATGGACTCTTCTGAGGAAGGGTCATAATGTTCATTTGTGTTCATGGAGACCTTGGAATGTGGCGGTGGCTTGGGGGCCCTGAAGGTTTCTCCTAACTGGAGGGTTTGACACAGCTCCAAAGAGTGTTTCCAATGTGGAGATGAGAAGTGTGCTGAATGGTGCCTCAGGAAACCCCCATATGCTGGTATTTGAAACCAGGCTCTGAGGAGAGATGCCTGGAACCAAAGCAAGGATTCAGATTTTGGCCTGAAGGACTGTCCATTTCAATCTTCTGTCTCTTTGGGACACCGTCTGCTTGTCTGAGTCTCGGTAGAGCTCAGCTTGTGTCAGATCGCCCCTGTGTGCCCAGGCAGGCCTAGATGATTGGGATGACCTTGGGGACCTTGGAGGTTTCTCCTCATCTGTAGGGTTGAGGCCTATGTAATGGGCAGAGTTTCCTTAGAGAGGGTAGGCACAGTCCTGAGGTGTGGCTCCAGGGGCCCCAGCATGGAGGGTGTGTGGACCAGGGATGTAGGGATAGAAATCTGAAAACACAAACTAGGCTTAGGCTTGGGGCCAAGGTTAAGGCAGACCCGATTGACGGATCGTGAGGGGAGCTCCTCACGATATGAACGAAGGGCAAATGTGAGGCGGTTGCTCAGGCTTTTGTCTCTGGATTTTGTGTCAAGGATGGCCGTGAAATGTAGGGTTTGCCTCATGGGCCATGGACGAGTCTCCATCTCTGGGGATTTAGCCTGGCTCCCAAGAGTTTGGAGTCATTCTGTGGGAAGGGAGGAGTCCTGTTTTCTGCCTCAGGTGTCCCTCCAAAAGAGGGATTCCAGAACAGTGCCCTGGAAATCTGAAAGCCCTGAAAGCCTGCAAAACCAGGTTAGGAAGAGATGACGGCGTAAGGCCATGGCGGATCTGATGTGCTGGTTGTGGGGCCAGCTTTCTGGCTATCGTTTGGGATGTCCAGGCTCAGGCTGTGTCATACAGAACATTAGTGCCCAGGGCAGCCTATATCATTGGGGTGCAGTTGAGTGGCATGCAAGTTGATCCTCATTTGGGGTTTCTGGGCAGATCCTTAGGGCAAGGTTTACCTTCTGGTGTGCAGGCAAAGTGTTGTGTTATGGCTCTGTAATTCCCAATCTGGAGGGCTTGTGGGCCAGGAGTGTGAGGCCGGAAGTCTGAAAACACAAACTAGTGTTAGGATTGGGTCAGAGGTCACAGCTGGTGCAATCTGCAGTGGCTGAATCGAGATCTCCTACATCTGACATCAGGGCGAGTATCAAAGTTGGCTTAGGCTGGAGTTTGTGTCCATAATGGCCCTTCATGAAGGGGGGACGACATGAGGTCATGGAGATTTTCTGACGCTGGGGTTTGTGAGCTGCTTAATCTGCAAGAATTCCTTCTGTGGGACAGTCTGTTCCTGTTTGATGGCTCTAGGACGCCCCATATGGAAAGACTCGAGAGCAGGTTTCTAAGAATGGATGCCTGGGCACCCCACCTCGCATTCCCTTTGGCTCCAAGTGACAATTCAGGTTGGATCTGCTGGCTTTGGTCGAGCTCTCCAGGGAGCTGTGTTTAAATGGACTCTCCTGAGGATTGGTCATAATGTGGGTTTGTTTCCATGGAGACCTTGGAATGTAGTGGTTGCTCAGGGATCCTGCAGTATTCTCCTACCCGGAGGGTTTGATACAGCTCCAAAGGGCAAGCTTCCCATGTGGAGATGAGAGGGGTTCTGTTTGGTGCCTCAGGAAAGCCCCATATGCTGGTATTGGCAACCAGGCCTCTGAGGAGAGATGTCTGGAAACCAAAGCTAGGGTCAAATTAGGGCCAAGGCACTGTCCAGTTCAATCATCTGTCTCTGGGTACATCAGTCTCTTGTCTGAGTGGAAGTGGTATAACAGCTTCTGTCAGAACTCAGCTGTTTGTTCAGGGCGGCATACATGATTTGGATGGCCTCAGGGGCCTTGGAGGTTTCTCCTAATCTGTTGGGTTGTGGCCAATGGAATGGGCAGAGTTTCCTTGGAGAGGGAAGGCACAGTCTTGAGGTGTGGTTCCAGAGGTTCCAGCCTGGAGGGTTTGTGGGCCAGGGCTATGGGGCAGAAGTCTGAAAACACAAACTCGGCATAGATTTCGGTCCAATGGTATCAACTTGTCATGTTCCCGGCTGCAATTTTCTAGACAAATTGCCCAGTCTGACACACCCTAGGCACCTACCTCCAGGCAGACATGCAGGTCAATGGCCCTGAGTCAGAAGATAGAACATGACAAGCCCCTAGGAGCTCATTGGAACCCTAACTTAGGTTTTCAGGCATCTGTCCCCAGAGGCCTGTTCTGGAATACCAACGTATGGTCCAACATGTGGTCCCTGAGTCAAACAACAGAACCCACCTGTCTCCAGAAGTTAACCTTGCTCTTGGGCGCTGGGTCCAACCCTTATGGTAGGAGAATCCTGCATGGTCCCTGATCCCCCTACTACATTCTAATGTCTCCCTGGACAGCAAGCAGGATTTTGACACGTCAGCCTGAGAACCCCTGTCAACTCAGCCTCCTTGGAACTTTGCCCCAGAGCCAGTAGATCGAACCTTCCCTGTTCCTTGGCTGCAATGGTAACTGTATGGGCGGGGCAGGCCAGCTAGATGGAGACAGTCAATCAGTGAGACATGCATAAATTTACTGAGGTGAGTTGCAATCCCATTGGTCCCCTGTGTGTGGGCCAGACTCAACCACCTCTATAAAGGCTGGTCTGTGAGGCTGCGGGGGGAGGGGTTAGCAGTAAGAGTTAGAGTAGCTGGTAGCTGGAGCCATTAGAGTAGACATTAGGGGAGCCTTTGGGAGCTGTTAGGGTAGTGGTAGGAGTGGTAGAGTTGGGGTTGTGGAGAGTGACAGCACCTTTTGTGTCATCTGGAGCGACGGGAGTGGCATTGCTGGGAGCCTCGCCACCCCGAGCAGTGGCGCCACTGGGAGCAGCCCCGACAGGAGTGGCCTGGCCTTGTTCCGGGGAGTGGCCCCGTCAGGAGCGCCCACACACCAGGGAGTGGCCTCATCTGCAGCAGCCTCACTGCCACAAGCAGTGGCGCTGTCAGTAGATGGTCAGGGAGCGGCCTCGTCAGGAGTGGCCTGTGGTACAGTGAGGGTGAGGCAGGGAGCCTCCAGGAAGGACCCCAGGGCAAGGAGGCAGTGGCCCCCAGCAAGACTCAGACACCTACCAGTCAGTTTGATTTCTAATGCATGGGGCTCAGGCACCTACCAGTCAGTTTGATTTCTAATCTATGGGGCTGGGGCACCTACTGGTCA
The DNA here is from genome assembly GCF_922984935.1 of Meles meles. NCBI lineage: Eukaryota > Metazoa > Chordata > Mammalia > Carnivora > Mustelidae > Meles > Meles meles. The sequence continues at coordinate 44,473,673 of NC_060088.1, read as the reverse complement.
GTTTCGTTTCTGATGCATGGCTTGAAATAAAGCTTTGCTTGATTTTCGCTTTGGGTCAGTCTTGTTCCTTTGATCATGAACCTTAACAGTAACGTGAGCTGGGCTTTCCAGTCATCCAATCGGAGAGCTCTGCTACCAAATCTTTCAATATGGGGGACCCTGAAGTCATTCAACCGAACTCCCCCTGTCCCACAGAAGGACACCTTGCTGCTTGGAGCAGCTCACAAGCCCCAGTGTGTTAGAGCCTCCATGGCCTCTTGATGTCACCTATCCAATCGTCGGCCATCATGGGCATAAATTCTAGCTTGAGTGGGCATCTGACACTCGCCCTTACTCAGGTGCTGGAGATCTTGAATCAGCCGCTGCACATTGGAAATGCCATGCGCTTGGCACTGAACTGAACCGTAACTTGTGTTCTCAGACTTCCCTCCTCACACTCCTGGTCCGCAAGTCCTCCAGCTTTGGAATTTTGGAGTCACGACACAGGCCTCTGCCTGCCCACCAGAAAGAAGAAGTGCCCTTTGGGTCTGCACGGAAACCCCATATGATTATCCACCTGTACAGCCCTCGAAGGCACCCCAATACCACAGGCCGCCCTCAGCACTAATGCTGTGGCTGACCTGGTCTGATCCCTGACCGCCTGTCAGCCACCCAGATAGCAGGTCCCACCTTCAGGTGGCACCTGTTGTGGCCTGAGGAAGTCATCTCTAACCAAGCTGGCTATTCAGGCATCTGTCCAAAGACCTTAGCACTAATTCCTGCATGTCCGGGAACCCATAGCACAAAAGAGTACTCCTCCTTCCCCATCACAGGAAACCTGGCTGTTGGGAATTGTGTCCAACCCTCAGAGTGAGAGCCAGCTGCATGGCTCCTGAGACCATGCCTACTCAAGTTGCCGCCCTGGGCACAAACAGATATTGTGACCCTCAGCCTGAGCCCACTGTCAAACAAGCCCCCTCTGGAGCTGGACAATGAGCCCCCAGCGTGGGCCTGCCATGCCCCTAGGCCCACATTCTAACCCGTGGTTGGGTTTTCCAGGCGCCAGGATGCAGAACCTGTCTCTGCAATCCCTGTTTGGGTGGGAACCCTGAGACAGAAAACAACACTCTTCCCTTCACCCAGAAAGATACCAAACTGTTGTGAGCTGGGCAGAATCCACAGAGTGGAAGAAACTCCCATGGCTCCATTTCGTGGCCATCTGAGACACACAATTCAGACAGAAAAGCCTGGGCTACTGCCTCTCATCTGCCCGAATTTCAAATACTGAGGAGCTGCCCTCATGGTGTGCAGTTGGGACCTGCCATCACCTGGCCCCTAACCCTAACATGAGTTTGTGTCTGCATATTTCTGTCCCCAAAGCCCTGGCCCACATGCCTTCCAGGATGGGGCCTCTGGAGCCACACCACAGCACTGGGTCTGCCCTCCCGAAGGAAACTCTGCCCGTCACAGTTGCCCAAACCCTCCAGATTAGGAGACACCTGCAAGGCCCCTGAGACCACCCAGTTTTGTAGGCCTCTCTGGAAAAATTGTGCAGCCAGACACACCCTAGGCAACAACCTCAAGGAAGACACGCAGGTCAATATCCTTGGGTCAGAAGATTCAACCTGACTTGCCCCAGCACCTCATTGGTAACCTAGCTTAGCTTTTCAAGCATTTGTCCGCCAAGGCCTGTTCTGGAAAACCAAAATATGGTCCAACATATGGTCCCTGAGCCACACACAGTACCCCTCCTGTTCCCAGAAGGAAACCTTGCTCTTGGGAGCTGGGTCCAACCCTCAGGGTAGGAGAATCCTGCATGGCCCCTGAACCATCACCCCATTCTAAGGTCTCCCTAGGCACCAACTAGCATTGTGACCCATCAGTCTGTGAATCCCAGTCAACTCAACCCCCTTGGATCTTTGCCCCAGAGCCAGCATATTGATCCTGCCCTGTACCTGGGCTGCAATGGTAACATGAGATGGACTTTCCAGGCATACATTCAGAGAGCTCTGTTATCCAGTCCCTTCATATGGAGGTCCCTGGAGCCATCTCAGAGGACTCTCCTTGTGCCACAGAAGGACACCTTGCTGTTTGGAGCAGCTCACAAGCCCCAGCGTGAGAAACTTCCATGGCCTCATGAGGCCTCCACTCCAATCGTTGGCCATCATGGACACAAACTCTAGCGTGATCAGACATCTGACACTCGCCTTTACTAAGGTGCTTGAGATCTCAAATCAGCCTCTGCACATTGGAACTGCCACATGCTCAGCACTGAACTTAACAGTTGCTTGTGTTTTCACTCTTCCGTCTGTTTGGGTCAGTAATCAAAGGAGGGATACTGATATAAAGTGAAGGTCCAGCAAAGCTTTATTTCGTGACAAACTTGGACAATCAACAGAATGGTTGGGGCCGTCTCTTACAAAGAGATGACCCCTCCTGGCCTCACAAACTAACTTTTATAGAGGTAGTTTAGCCGGGCTATACACAGGTGGCCAATGAGATTGCAATACACCGAGAAAACCGCACAGTCATTTTAGGTCACACATGATTGGCCAATTGAATTAGAATTCACCCTAGTAGATATATGTGCACCCCACATATTGACTGTCTCTCCTGCCCTTATATCTGAGCTTTGCAAGTAAGTTCCTCTGGGAGGGGCAGGGTCAATCTAAATTTACTGCATAGGGTCAATCTATGTTTACTGCATAGGGTCAATCGAAGTTTACTGCATAGGTTCAATCTAAGTTTACTGCATAAATAACAAAATAGCTCCCTCTGATTAAGTAGGCCCTTATATCCCCGCCTTTTCTTTGGAGATTACTCAAATCCTTGACTTTTCAGCCAGTTCTATGTTATATTGAGCAAGTAAGACTGATATTTAATCACTCTAACTTTCTCTTACACAAATGCCATTAGTGCACAGTCAGCTGATTAGTTAGCCATTTACTGCTTTGTATAACCTTTTCCATTTTGCCTAATTCTGTTCGTCTAATTCCCCACTTATACTTTATATAAGCAGGTAAAAATAGTAGCAACAATGAACTCATAGTCTTTTGAATCTTAGCTTTAGTCCACAATCAGTGGGGTCCATTGGCTGCGGCTTCCATCTATGGGGGGCATCTTTTTTCCTCGTCTTCGGCTTGTTTGACGTGACCGGTGTGAATCCAGGTCCTCATGCCTTCTATTTTATTGCTGTGGGGGTGGTCAGGATGACAGGAAACGGTCCTAGGCAGCGAGGCTCCAAGTTTCCCACTTGATGGCGACATATCCAAACTAAGTCCCAGGGTTGGTAAGGATGTGGTTCCACCTGCGTCTCCATTTTATTGTGGACAGTTCAGATCCCTGTGTGTGTTCTTTTTAAGACAGACTCTAATGCCTGCAGTGACTGGAGTACAGACTGATCAGTCATTTCTGCTAGGGCAACCTCTTGTAGCCTAGGGCAGAGCAGGTGTGGAGGGGGGGGTCTCCTGAACCTTATTTCAAATGGGGTGACCTTATTTAAGTAGGGTGTACATCGCACCCTGAGGAGGACAAAAGGAAGGAGTTCCACCCATCCACTACCAGTCTCCAGAATTAGCTTTGACAAGGTCTCTTTAAGAGTACGGTTCATTCTCTCTACTTGCCTGGAACTCTGTGGCCGGTAGGCATAATGTAGTTTCCAATTGGTGCCCACAGCCTTGGCCAATGCCTGTGAGACTAAACTCACAAATGCAGGGCCGTTGTCTGACCCAATCACGAGAGGTAGCCCAAAGCTCTAATAGCTTTGTGGTTACCACTCCTGCCATCTCATGTTTGGCAGAAAAAGCCTCTACCCAGCCTGAAAAGGTATCTACAAAAACTAACATACTTGTGCCCGTATTTTCTGAGTTTCATCTCTGTTAAATCTATTTCCCAATAAATTCCTGGTTCCGTACCTCTTTCGATTTTCCCTCTTCCCATTCTACTTCCTCCCGCATTAAATGCCTGGCATTTGAGCACATCTATCAACTACATCCTGAACCATAAACCCTAATTTAGAAACCTGGAACTGCTTGCCTATAAGTTCCTTGAGTTTTCATGTCCCTAAATGAGTATCCTGATGTATCTGGTCTACTAACTTCTTACCTAATCTCCAAGGAAGAATTAACTTTCCTGTTTTAGTCTTAGCCCAATCCCTTTCATGGTTGAATTTAGCCCATTTTTGTAAGTACTTTAAATCTTCTGAATAGTTCTGTTTTTCTGGTAGGACTGGAGAAAAGAGTGTAACCAACTCTTGCACTGTTTTTTGGGCTGCTTGCTTTGCAGTTTAATCTGCTAATTGTTTTCCTTTTGAAATCAGATCAGCCCCCTTTTTGTGTCCCAAGTAATGCATGAGGGCCACCTCTTTTGGGTCCCAAATAACCTGGAGGAGATCCAATATTTCTCCTCTGTTTTTAATTACTTTTCCTTCTGCTGATAATAGGCCTCTTTCTTTATAAATATCCCCATGTATATGGAGAGTAGCAAAGGCATACCTGCTGTTCGTATAGATGTTGGTGGTTTTTACCTTTGGCTATCTGGAGTGCTTTGGTGAGTGTAATCAGTTCTGCTTTTTGCGCCAATGTTCTATGGGGGAGGGATGCCATCCAGAGTTCCCACTCGACAGAAACCACCGCAGCCCCCACATGACTCTTTCCATCCACATGTAGCTACTCCAGTCTGTGAACAGAGTCATCTCCGCATCCAGAAAGGGAATGTCTCTGAGGTACAGCCTTAATCCTGTGACTTGGGTAAAGACCTGTCTGCAATCGTGTGGTTGGTCAGCCAGCTCCTCTGGCAGCACTATGGCTGGATTTAGCACCACTGGGGGCTGGAAGGTCACCCTTGGCTCTTTGAGAAGGGCCTGATACCCTGTCACTCGCACTTTCATCATCCATTGGTTGGGTGGAGGCCAGAGAAGGCCCTCGATAGCATAGGTGATGGTCAAAATGAGATATTGACCCAAAGTCAATCTGCTTGCATCATTGTCCAGGAGGGCCGCGGCAATGATTATGCGGAGGCAAGGGAGGAAGGCAGCCGCTACTTGATGTAGTTTCTTGCTAAGATAGGCTACTGGCCTTTGTCAAGACCCCAGATTCGGAGTCAAAACTCCTTTGGCCACCCCTGTTTTTTCATCCATATACAAGTGGAAGAGCTTGGTAACATCTGGGATGGCCAGTGCTGGGGCACTCAGTAAGGCTGTTTGTAATTCCCAAAATGCTCCTTCTGCCACAGCTGCACACCCTACGATAGTGAGCCCCACTTTTGCCAGTTCATAGAGAGGTCGGGCAATCTCTGCAAACCGTGGCATCCACAGCCTACAGTAGCCCACTGTCCCAAAAAACTCCCTTACTTGTGGGGACAAGGTGGGTTGGGGGTATTGGGTGATCACCTGTTTCCTGGACTCTGACAGTGAATGCACTCCCTCGTGGAGATCAAAGCCTAGATAAGTGGAGTGGCTCTGACAGGGCTGTGCTTTCTTCACTGAAACCGGATACCCTTTTACCTACAGAGTCTGAAAGAGAGCTCTCGTCCCCACCAACATGATTCATAGTCCTCAGACGCTATTAGCAAGTCATCCACATACTGTAACAGAGTGACTCCCGGATTGGAGGTTCCGTACGCATGCAAATCCTTGTGTAGGGCCCCGTGAAAGATAGTGGGTGAACTCTTGAACCCTTAGGGAAGTCTTGTCCAGGTGAGCTGGCCTTGGAATGCTTCCTGTGGATCGGACCACTCAAAAGCAAAGAGGGGATGAGAATCCCTTGTTATAGATATGCAGAAAAATGCATCTTTGAGATAAGCAATGAAGAAAATTGAGCTCCTGTGTCCACCAAAAATCAATTGATTTCCCCTCCACTTCAATTGTGCCAGAATTTGGGGAGGGGCTGCGAACTATGGCCCCTTCATTCTCTGGTGGCCAGCATTGCTGTCTTCCTTTTGGGGCACTCCCTGGATCAATGTCCTTTTTCCTCACAGTAAGTGCACTGATCTGAATCTAAGTCTTCCTGCCTGGTTCTCTGTGCTTAGGCTTTTCCTTCCTTTTACCATCCCCTACCTGCATCATGTAATGCCCAAACCTTCCTCCTGTACATGCCTGATGTTAAATACCTTTTCTGCTATTCCCACTAATTCAGTCAGATTGTTTCCTTCAAATCCTTCAATTTTCTGAAGTTGCTTCCCTATATCTGGGGGTGACTGACTGACAAAAGCAAGATCATTAAATGTGCTATCATCCAACTTCCCTGAAGTTTACCTCAAGTTGTCTAGCTTAGGTAGACAATGAAATCTAGAATTTAACATCCATAAAGCTGTGTTATTAAAACATAATTTTTCTCTCAAGAATAACTGTCATTTCCAGATCAGCTAAATCAAGACTAATTTATTTGAAAAACAAGTCCAATTTTAACAAACCTGGCCTATTTTTTTACATAAGCTCTGCAAGAACAGTGAGTGATCATATAAACCTTTTAGAATCTGCGTTGCTGGAACTTCTCATAAGGAATCTCTAGGTTGAACTTATATTTGCCTCTCCAGACCAGAAGCCAAGCTACGTACTTGCCACAGACATGCCTGCAATAACTGTCTATTTGGGCAAATTCCTCTTCCTGAGGTCCCCAAACTATTCTGCACATGCCAGGAAGTAGCACCCTTTACTCACCTGGTGAGGCTGCTGGGAACTCTGTAAGCAAGGTATCAGGCCAACAGTTCCAAAGGTCTTTACGGTTCCTGGCTTTATAAAGTCAACCTTAGATCCTTTAAGCTGTCTAGTCATACCTGAATCTTTTCAAATATGACATTCCAGTCAAAGCCTTTGTAAAATAACCAGTGTTTCCAGTGGTTTTCTGTTACAACAAGAAGATTCTTACTGAACGTTTGCAAATGGCTGATTGCCATGGAAGAAAGAATACTTGCTGAAACCTTTTGGCTTCAGAGGATTCAGATAGAGAGAAAGAGTTGAAAACCTTGATTTGTTTGCAAACGACTACTTTTCCATCTCTGTCAGTTACACATAACTTAAGAAAAAGTTTCCCTAGTCTGGAAGAGCAAACATTACAGAACCATTAATGTTTAAAATAAGACAAAACATCAAGAGATAGAACATTACAATCTTTCAGTTTACCTAGTCCCATGTTACTAATTCTGGCTTAGTTTGAATGCAACTTTTACTTCTGTAAAATCTTACCCATTTCATTTCAGGATTTCAACATATCAAACACCTGAATTTGTCCTGAAGGTCTTTCCATATGAATTTCCTTTAAGGCGGAAGTCTTTTTACAAGAGAATTCTTAGAAGGCAAATTTAAGAATCAGTTAAGCACAAAACATGTTCACCCGCAGATTTCAAAAGCACAAACCCAGTTCCAGGAACCAAATTCTAACATTTTTTCCCATTTGGTTAAGACCTAGATGTCCAAAAAATTTAATTCCATTTGTCATTCATGCAACCCTTCACAGTTTCAGGTTACCAAAGACTTCAAAATCTACTTTAACAATTACCTATTAAAACCTTGAGACAGACAAATAACCATCTCTACTTCAGACGCCATGCTCTCCAACGAGCAAGGGGGAGGGTCTAGGCAGTCCACATTGGGCCAGCGAAGACAAGGAATTTCCCGAATAAAAGGGAGTTTAGGCACATGCTTGGGAATATTCCTTAAAGCCTCTGTCTCAAGTTTGACTACCCCAGTTGCATCCAGTCATAGCCCTTAACACAAGAAATGATTGAGGGAGAAGCATCATATCTATTATGAGGAACAGAAAGACGAATGTTAGAGTCCCCTTACTCTCTGCTTGCCCTATTCCTTCAAACACAACAAACAACGCAAAAGGCAACAAAAGACAGGACAAAACAACTGCAGACCCAGTGGCCCTCACCCAGAGCCTGCTGCTGGTGGGGGTTTTCTCAGCCCCCTAGAGATGCTCGGCTGTGGGGATTTTCTCGGTCCCCTAGGGATGAGCAACACAACAGGCAACAAAAGACAAGACAAAGACAACCAGACCCAGCAGCAGGTGGAGATTTTCTGTCTCCCACAACTACCCACTGGTGCGGGTTTTCTCGGCCCCCTGACCGCCTAGGGGGACTCAAAACCCCTGGCAGATCCCTGACCTACTAGGGGGACTAAAACCCCCTGGCAGGTCCCAGAAGAGGGATGGGGCATCCCCTGCATCCACTCCAGCCCTGGGGAGCATGGCTGCACCCAGTTTCTCCCTGGTGGACCATACCCTGGACCTCTGGAACAAGACAGACAGGATCCCAAGATCTTACAAGTGGAGGTTTTCCCAGAAATTCTGATTATGGCCCATTTCTTGTCGTTTGATCGCAGATGAGCACCCAATGTTAGAGTCTGTATTCCAAGGAGTGAGACTATTACAAAGCAAAGGTCAAGCAAAGCTTTCTTTGGTGCCAAGCATGGAGAATCAAACTGACTCGTCAGGGCCATCTCTTGCAAAGATGCAACCCCTCCCAGCCTCACAGAGTTACTTTTATAGAGGTAGTTTAGCCAGGGTATACACAGGTGGCCAATGAGATTGCAATACACAGAGAAAACTGCACAGTCATGCTAGGTCTGCCACACACACAAAAAACCCTGCTAGGTAACACACGGGTGGCCAATTGAATTTCAGTTTAACCCTAGTAGATATATGCATGTCCGAATGATTGGATTTCTTCACCTGGCCTCACCCATCCTAGTATCTACGCTTTGCAAGTAAGTTCCTCTGGGAGGGGCAGGGTCAGTCTAAGTTTACTGCATAAAAAACGAAATGGCATCCTCTGATTAAGTAGGCCTTTAGAGACAAAAATCTGAAAACAGAAACTCAGGTTAGGATTCGTGTTAAGGGTATGGCAAGCCCGATCTACAGACACTGAGGAGAGCTCCTCGGGATAGGAAATAAGGGTGAGTGTGAGGCCGTAGTTAAGAATTTTGTCTCTGGATTTTGTGTCAAGGGTGGAATGAAGGGGTGGCCTCATGGTAAATTCTCCCTCTCTTGGAATTTGGCCAGGTTCCCAAGAGTTGGGGGTCATGGTGTGGGAAGGGAGGAGTACTATTATCTGTGTCAAGAGTCCCTCTTGGGACTCTTAAGGGAGGGATTCACGGCAGAGCTCTCTGCACGGGAACTGAAAATCAACAGCTTGGGTTAGGATTGGGGCCTAGGAGTATCGCAAGCCCAATATGCGAGCTCTTGTTCCAGCTACCAAGAGGCACTGTTTGAAAAAGGGGTGCAGGCTGAGGGTCCCAATGCGTGTTCTTGCTCAGGGCGGCCCTCAAGCATGGGCCTGGCCTTATGAGCCATGTAGGTTTGTCCTCCTCTGAGGGTTTGACTTTGACATCCACGCCAACAACAACAATTCCTTCCATGGAAGGAGGAGTTCTGTTTTGTGCATCAGGTTCCCCCATGTGAAGGCATTTAAGATCAGATCCGGAGAGAGATGCCTGACAACCCAGATTGGGTAGAGATGACGGCCTTGGGCCATGGCAGGTCTGAAACTTTGGTCATGTGGCCAGCTATCTTGGTGTCTGATGGGAGGTCTGTCCTCAGGCTCTGGCAGACAGCACTTTAGGGCACAGTGCAGCCTATGATATTGGGGTATGTCTGGTCAGGCAGGTGGAACCTCATTTGGGGTTTCTGGGCAGCCCCATAAAGCCCTTTTTCTTCTGGCGTGCAGGCAGATTGCTGCGTTGTGGCTCAAGAATTGTTAATCTGGAGGGCTTGTGGACCAGGATTTTGAGGACAACAGTCTAACAAAACAAGCTATGGTTAGGTTTCGGGATGAGGGCATGGAAGGCCCACTCTGCAGAGGCTAATTTGAGATCTGCAGCCTGTGAGGTAAGGGTGAGTAGCAGATGTTGGCTGAGGCTGCAGTTTGTGTCCAAAATGGCCCCTTAATGGAAGGGTAGACTCATGAGGCTATGGAGGTTTTCCCACTCTGGGACATGTGAGCTGCTCCGGATAGCAAGGTTTCCTCCAGTGGGACAACTGAGTCCTGTTGGATGGCTCCAGGCTGCCCCATACGGAAAGACTTGGGAGCAGGGCTTGAAGGATGGATGCGTGGAAAGCCCAATTCGCATTCCCACTGGCTCCTAGGGAAGTGGCAGGTTCGATCTGCTGGCACTGGGGCGAGCTGTCCAGGGCCTGAGTTGAAATGGACTCCCATGCTGATGGGTCACAATGCAGCTTTTAGTCCATGGAGACCTTGGAACCTGGCAGGGGCTCAGGGATGCTGCAGGATTCTCCTCCCCGAGGGTTTTACACCTCAGAAGGGTTTTACACCTCAGCTCCAAATAATAAGGTTTCCATCTGGAGACGGGAGTTGTTCTGTTCTGTGCCTCAGGAAACCCCCTTATGCTGGGTTTCGAAACCAGGCCTCTGAGGAGAGATGCCTGGACACCTAAGCTAGGGTTCACATTAGGGCCTGGGGGCTCTTCCGGCTCAATCTTCTGCCTGTGGGGAAACATTGGTCTACGTGTCTGAATGGAGGTAGTTGGTCATGTTGGGTCAGAATGCGCCTTTTTGTCCACGGTGGTCTAAGGTATTGGGATGGCCATGGGGGCCTTTCAGGTTTCTCCTCACCTGTAGGGTGGTGGCCAATGGAAAGGGCCCAGTTTCCTTTTCAAGGGCAGGCACAATCCTGCGATGTGGTTCCAGAGGGCCCAGCCTAGAGGGTGTTTGGACCAGGGTTGTGGGGACAGAATTCTGAAAACACAAACTCATGTTATGTTTTGGGCCAAGGGTATGGCAGGCCCGATCTACAGACCCTGAGGGGAGCTCCTCAGGATAGGAAATAAGGGCAAGTGTGAGGGTGTATTTCAGACTTTTGTCTCTGGATTTTGTGTCAAGAATGGCTGTGGAATGGAGGGGTAGCCTCAGGGGCCATGGTCAATTCTCCCTGTCTGGGGATTTGGCCCGGCTCACAAAAGAGTGGGACATGTTTGGGGAAGGGAAGAGTCCTGTTTTCTGTGTCAAGAGTCCCTCCAAAGGAGGGATTCCTGGTCAGTGCTCCAGATATGGGCACTGGAAAAACCCAGCTTTGGTTAGGATTGGGGCCTAGGGTCATGGCAAGCCCAATATGTGGGATCTTGGTCCAGATTCCAAGAGGCCCTGAAAATGTGGCTCAGGCTGAGGGTCCCAATGCGTGCTTATGCCCAGGTTGGCACTCAAGAATGAGCCTGGCAAAAAGGGCCATGCAGGTTTCTCCTCCTCTGAGGGTTTGATTTTGACACCCACGTCAACAACAAGGTTTCCTGCCATGGGGAAGGAAGAGTTCTGTTTTGTGCATCATGTTCTGCCATGTCCAGGCATTTGAGATTAGGTCTGGGGTCAGATGCCTGAAACCCCATGTTGGGTAGAGATGAAGGCCTAGGGCCATGGCAGGTCTGAACTACTGGATATGTGGCCAGCTGTCTGGTGGTCAGACCGGAGGTCTGAACTCCAGCTGTGGCAGACAGCCTTTAGTGCAGAGGACAGCCTAAGAATTTAGTGTCCAGTCTAGGGCTGATAAGGTGATCATTTCTTGTGGTTTTTGGGCACGCCCATAAGGCCCCCCCCCCTTTTTTTTCTGGTGGGCAGGCAGAAGGCTGCGTTGTGGGCCTGGAATTTCCAATCTGGAGGTCTTGAGGGCCAGGGTTGTGAGGAAATATGTATGAACACAAAATCACCAGTTCAGTTCAGTGCCAAGCGCATGGCAGTTCCAATGTGCAGCATCTGACTCGAGGTCTCCAGTACCTGAGTCCGAGCAAGTGTCGTATGGTCATTCACACTGGAGTTCGTGTCCATGATGGCCAACGAATGGAGGGGGGCCCTCAGAGGCCATGGAGCTTTTCCCAGGCTGGGGCTTGTGAGCTGCTCGGAACCCCAAGCTTTCCATCTGCTGTACAGGAGGAGTCCATTTTGATGGCTCCAGGGTCCCCCATATGGAAAGACTTGGTAGCAGAGCTCTCCGCATGGATGCCTGGAAGCCCAGCTCAGATTACCCTTGTAGCCCAGGCACAAGGAAGTTTCGATCCGATGGCTCTGGGGAGAAGAGCC